>NC_062289.1:3737500-3785000 GCF_902655055.1 Lutra lutra | reverse complement strand
CTTGAGCTGCTTCTGCAAAGGCATGGCTCGTTGGGCTGGGCCCCCACTCATATTTCAGTCTGTGCATTTTCACCCCAATGGAACGCCAGCCTCAGCGTGGGGAAGGCAGAGGGAAGAGGTTAACTGGTTCTGTGCTGTTCGATCACGCAAGTGCCACCAACAGAACGTTCGCCGCCAATGGTGTCTGCTTTGCTGGCTGTGCCTCAGCTGTGGAGGCTGAGGGTCCTGGCAGGGCTGTGCCAAGAGTTTTGGCTGCTGAGGAGAAGGCAGAGTCTGGACCTAACTCACCCCCATCCCATGTGAGGGGTGAGAACCTCGGACCCTACACGGGGCTCCTTGGTTCTTAGCAGCTGATGAACAATGTCACAAACAGAACTTCTGAAGACATAGGTGGCCACGGACTGGGTGAATCCACATTTTCAAAGAACACTTTTGACAAACAGTTTTTTCTTCATAGGAAAACAACAACTTAATAAGCCATATGGGATTTTGAATTGATTTCTTAAAAATTAGTTTTTGTCTTCCCCTACCCAAGTTTTTATTTTTTATTTTTCCTTCTTCTTCTTCCTCTGGATTTTATTTTACAGACCAAATAAGGCCCTGGTCGTGGCAGTTTTCTTACTGGGCAGAAAAAGGAAAATAAGGACAATTTGTATATTTGAGCATTAAAATGAAATTGTAATTTGTATTCCAGATCACCCTTCAAACAAACAAACAAACAAACAAACATTTTCTGTTTGGAGAATGGAATCCTTGTGAGCCTGTGTCTTTGTTGGGCTCTGTTTTCTCTTGCTACACAGCAACTTTAATAATGCAAGACTTTTGTATCTCCTGCAAAATATCGTGCCTGTGGGTTTCTACCTGTATGGGTGTGTCCAGAAGAGCATGTTGTCACACTGGCCGTGGGAAGCAGGGGCTGAAGGAGACTGAGCATTCTCAAGTGGTAGCTGGCGGTCAGTGTGATGACAGAGGAGTGACGTTTGTGTCTCACGAAGAGCAGGTATATTGGGTCGATGGCTGTAGCAAGAAAGACCCAGAAGAATATGAAAATTTAAAAATACATTGAAAATTTAAAGAGGTATGCTACCAGGTTTGATTCTTTTTTATTGGGGGGGGGTGGCTACATGCTTTCCTCCCTCTACCCTTCTTCTCTCACCTTTTCATTTTTGTAATAAAACCCTAATACCTTGACTTTATACTGTAAGATGTGCGAGATGGTTGAATCATAGAGCAGATATTAGGAAGGGATTAACTGCTACCAAAACCCAGGTTTCAAACAAAAGCCGGGACAATTTAGGTAGATTAGAGCAAAGGAAAAAAACATGTGCATAGGAAGGGTATTAAAGCTGACAGATGAACAGGGCGAGGGACAAATTCTCCTGCAGCAGCTGTGACTGCCGCCGGAATCTTGACAGGTGTCAATTAAGAATTACTGCCTGCTGGAGCCATTTTTCCAGGCCAGCTGTCTGCGTGTGGAAGAAATAACACTTTACCCTTGTCACTTTGTTAGTTCTTAGCTATAGCCTCAAAATGAGTGTTGGTGTGCTAATCGATAACTAGTGTATTAGCAATTTTGCACATTGATTTATGAAGGGGAGCAGCTCCTCCTCTACAGTTATTAGCTGCTGATTAAATGTGCCTATGCCCGGCTAAGGGTGGATATATGTTCCCTGAGAGGCCAGGTCTAGAACAATCTTCTACGAGACTATGGTTGAAAACACGTTCATCACTGTAGGTCGTTAACAAGACAAGCCCCACTTAGCCAAGGGCAGGAGCCGCACCTGTCCATGGCGGGGCCGCGGCCGAGGGTGAGCGTCTCCGTCCCGGGCAGCCTCCGCCTGCGTCGGCCCCTTATTGTTTTCTGGGTTCCTCTCGGAAAAGCCTGTAAAAAGGAGATGGTAAATTACTCCAGGACAAGGCTCAAGTTCACAATGGACAAAGAACGGAAAGCGTTTTATTGGAACTTTCTTGGGAATGATGTGGAGCCTCCCTGAGACCCACCTGGCCGTGAGGGAGACTTGCAGCACTCCTCGCTCTTGGGGACTGACTCCTGGGTTGGAACCCGACACCTGGAGACACTGTGTTGCTTTTTATTCTTTTTTTTTTTTTTTTTTTTTTTGGTGAGGGAAGAATGACAGTAACCACAATAAAAGTAGATAATGGTATGCAGTATGAAGAATTAAGATAACCAAAGACAAAATGTATTTGGAGACAAGGGTGGAGAATATTTGTGAATACCTTTGTGGTGACATGGCGGAGAGAGTTGAAATAATTTCTAAAATGATACAGGGCTTGGATTGATGTTGGGGTAACAGTAGGCTGCGGGCAGAAAAGAACACTAAAGGAGAGACTGTGACCTAAGAGGTCAGGGTTGTAAAATGTAAATAGCAGTTAGGACGTTTGATATAGTTAATGGAAAGGTAGAGCTGGGCAGAGTAGAAACAGGTAATTTTTTTTAGTTTTTATCAATAGGGTTGATAGAGGATGCCCTTACCAACAAAATAAAGTACCGCTGTATTTTTCACCCGGGAAGGTATTTATTTATTAAGTTGATAACATTTTGAAAAGCAATGAATATAATTTTTGGGACAACAGTTTGCCGGAGCGATAGCACTCCTCGAATTGTATACAGCCCTGCACGATCATTTGTCCTTGAGATACACTAAGCACCATTGTTATGACATCAGTTAGGTGAAGTAAAGGTTAAATCGTAAGTAGTTCAGGGTCTTTTCTTGCTGTAGAATAATTGTCGTCTTTGCTGTTTGATATAGCCTTGGATTTAAAAAAAAAATTCTTGAACTCTTTCTTACAGATTTCTTTTTAGAAGGTGGGGGGGGGACCAACAGCCCAGTATTCTTTGGGAACGCAGAAAAGCCCCTTAGCAGCAGTGATATTTGATCCTGCCCTCCTTGTTGGAAATTTTTCTAATAATGAAATAAGTGCTGGGGGCATCGTACTCTGCACATGCGGTCTTGTGTGACTACGGTTGTGAGTGTGCTCAGCCGCACCGAGTGTGTATGGCCGCTGACCAGCACGCGTGTGGGGGGCGTGATGGCTCACATACCTGTAGGTAGGGAAATGCCTGTGATTTGGGCACTGCCACACGGGCAAGTGGCACATCCTAGGTTTGCTGCGATGCCATCCCGCCCCGTGGTTTCCGGAACCCCCCTCAAATGTAAAAAACCCTAGTACTGTCGGGAGTGAGGGCCCTCACACACACTGTCCAGTGAGCTGCGTGCAGGAGAGCTTGGCTGCATTGAAAATGCAGTTTGTTAATATTTCCTACTAGAGAAGTCTTGTGGAGGCATGGAGATCTGTGCTTCCAGGCAGGGGCCTTCTGCATTTACAACACTGTGTGCTCTCTGTGTGGATGAAGCGATGGTTGACAGTGACTTAAAAAGAAAGAAAGAAAGAAAAAAGATTAGGTTTTTTTTTTTTTTTAAATGTGCCTCTTTTCTTAGGATTCATAGAAAACAGTGAATTGTGGATAGATAAGCAACTGAACCAACTCCTTTTTACGTTTTAACTTCACTGGAGAAATATATTGTTAAATTTATGTACTTGGAAAAACCCAGCAGAGCTGCTTACTGAGAATTGGAATAAACAGGCCTCCAGTTACCATTTTTAATGGTTATTGTCAGGAAAGGAAAAGGAGATCATTCCTGGAGAGGTTTTTGAGCTCAGTTATGGTTTGGTGCTTTCTCGATGCAATCACCTGCTCGGATTTTCTGGTTTGGGAATATCTACATTGGATTTCTATTTTAATTAGCGTTAAATTGTTTATAGATTCCATTGTTTTGCAGGAAAATCAAACTAACCCATTAAGGTCGAATCACAACTTTGATGTTCTTTTCACTTCATATTTTCTGGGAAGGCCTATTAGCTAAAGTGCTTGCTTCACCTTTTCATGTTTTCTAGTCCCTTCGTTTCTGGATCCGCTTTTCGTTGCCCAACCACCACAGTGTGCTGCTGCAGTGAGCAGTCTTTTTAGACGAGAGACATTTTTTTCCTTTCTGTGTCCATTGTGTCTTTCTGAAATTCTGCGCCAACATGAACAAGGATTTGTCTCTTGTTTGCAAAGAAAAAAGTCAAGGCTCCATTACCTTATTGTAGATTTTGCCATTTCTATTTTCCCGGCAAAATGCAATACAGGATTTCCTGATTTTTTTGTGATTGCGGCGTATTCTGCAGGAAAATAGCCAACTAGAATCTCTCCAAGCCAAGCACTCACAGGGCTGCTTCCCGTGCCTGTGTTTCTGTTTCCAGCAGGGCTGGTGTTAACCATGTACATATTGAACCCTGCGCGGTTCCAAATGTGAAATACAGGCATTTCTGCCTCAACTTGCTAGCTGCAGTTTTTTAAAGGTGTGTTTCGTGGCTCCTTTCTGGAGGAAATTAGCATATGGTAAATATAGGTCAAGTACTTACATGCTTATAAATTCCACTCTAAAGCTTGCTGGGAGGCGTGGGTATATAGGAGGGGAGGCTGAGCTTGAACTGAATGGAGGTTGAGAAAATTTGGTTGTAAAAAAATATCCCCAGTTTTTAGTTAAAAGTAAAGTGCATCTTCAGCAAGATCATATGACGAAATAAATTAAATCAGCAGTGAAGGTCAGTATACATTCTGACTTGGGAATGTGAACTTTTCAGAAACCTGTATTTATTGCATTTTACTATTTTTAAAAGCCAGCTGCAAGATTCATAGCAAGAAATGGTAGGACATACCAATGAACACAGAACCGAAGTGAAGGCTCTTTTCAAAATGGTTAATACGCCTTATTGGCAAGACATCCCTGGCCACGGGTGTCATTGCTACAACACGGCTTTAAAATATATGGATTTAAAAAGCAAGTATCGTGACTAATATTTATTTCAAGTACAGAACGTGTCACAGCAGTGGGGCATCCTATTATTAATGCAGTAAACTGTGTAATACTCTCTAAGAGCCTGCCCTGCTCCGGTTCTGAGCTACATGAAAATAACAGTAAAACATGTCTGTTTTTTCCTGCTAAGCTTTATTGTTACCTGGGAAGGTACTGGCATCCAGAAAAGCCAAATACAGACAAATAATGTGACCATAAGCAATACCTTAGCATTACTATGCCGTGCAGAAATCCCTTCAAACCCCCACCGCCAAATTGGGCTATATGTATATACGTGCGTGCATATCCGTATCTGTATCTGTATCTCTCTATCTACCTATCTATAAATATTCTTTTAATTTTAAAATTGAAGGGAACCGCTCCAACTCCAGAAGGTAATTGGAAATAAGCACTCTAATGAGTGTTCTAAGTCGGTCAGGAAGTAATTCCAATTGTGGGTCCTCAGTGAATGGTATAGAAAACACTAATAATATTAATGAAAGCAGGACATTGGGGGTTTTCAAAAAAGGTGCACAGAGGTCTGGATTCGCGCGCCTGTGTGGACGGAGATGGAGCGACCTTGCCGAGTATCATTTTCTGCCCCAGCAAACTTTTCCTCACCTCATTCAGCAGGCATTGAACTTGTATTGCTTGTCAATTTCGAATCAGTCATTAGCACTTATTTTAGGAGGAGGGAGCATGATGGATCTCATCCCCGGTCGGGTTGGAAAACGCGTGGAGGTGGTTTTGAAAGCATGTTTTTACCCACTTTTCGTGAACTGGGAAAAATGAGTGTCTCAGAAGCTCTGGGGAAAGACCCAGCTTGGAACTGGTGGGTCACAAAAGAGCCTTGTCTCCTTCTGATCCCAACCCTTTCTGTGCAGCTTCCAGGGAACCCCCGGGGCGTGGCGGAGGGTGGGCAGGGTGCTGGCTCCCACCCTTCTGCTGTTTCAAGTTCACTGCTGTGACACCTACCATACCACGCCCGTGGAGAGGCCCAAGGGCCTGGCTTTTGCTCCCTTCTTCACCCTCCCCTTCTCGCTCGTTCTGAGTTACCTAATGGGAGATTCTGAGTGTCTGCTGTAGGTGGGCTCCCTTTAAAGGAGTCCTCAGATGCCCCACTCACCCCCTAATTTTCTCGGCAAGAAATCCAACTCCAGTAGGTGCTTCGTACATGGTAACTGGATCCCGAGGTTCTCAGGCAGTTTTCTGAAAGTGGGAGCTTGTTGTGGTGTTTGGCTAAATTTCTGGGAGTAGCTGGCTGAAGGCATTAGCTTGCTGAGAGGCTGGCTTATTCCCAAGGGGTTTCTGCAAATTAATCACCCTGTGAGCTAAATTTGTTTATAGACGTATTTGGAATGGAAGAGATCACATGGGACGCATCGTCTCCATTTGCTCCGTGGAGCACCTGCTCAAGGTACCACAAAGCCAGCTCCTCTGTGTCCTCCGAGTGATTCAGGACCTGACACCTCGTGATGGTTGCAAGGGTGATGACAAAGATAATAATACACTGATGCCTCCATCTTTCCTTCTGGGATTCAGGGTACTCAGGTCTCTCTCAACCAGAGTTGAGTTGGTGCAAGGGATTTAGGGGTGTGTGGAGATTATACATAAATTCATGTGTCTGTTTCTACAGCAATTGCTTCTTAAAAATAATTTAGTAGTTTAATACAAAAGCAGTAGATGGGTTTTATGTGCTTGTATAGAGAAGATTTTTTTTTCCAGTTTCACACATGTTCAGTTTTAATGGGTAATAATTACATCTTTGCGTTTTGATGTCGAAGGCTGGTTATGAGGCTTCATTCTGCAGGCAGTCTCCTTGTTGGTTTGCTGGGAACCGTTGGTTTCAGAGAGAGAGGGTTGCAGGCTGGGAGTCCTCTTGGTTTCAAGACGAGTTAATACTTCAGTGGGTCCTCAGTTCCCTGTCTGCGGATGTGGGTGCTTCCCCAGCCTTTCTTCTCCAGGCCCTGGAGGCCAACACACAGATGGGATTGTAGTTGGATCGTTGTGTGTGTGTGTGTGTGTGTGTGTGTGTGTGTGTGTTTAAGATGGATTCCTAAAAAAAAAAAAAAGGAAGAAAGAAAGAAAACAACCCCTTGCCACTGACCCCGCCGCCCAGCCGGCCCTGTTTGCAGGCACCCCCTTCCCAGCGCCTGGCTCCAGTGTGTGGCTTGTGGCCCTGATTGTGGAGCCCTTGCCCTGTCTGTGTTGGGAAGGCGGTAAAAATGAGCACTCATCAATCTTTCGGAGAGAAGCAATGGGCATGCGGAGGCCGCTATCCTGTGACTAAACACACCCCTTTTATGGAGTGTGGCCGCTAATAAAGGCGGCTTATTACGGAGGCAGAGACCAAAGCTTGGATGAGGTCAACCCTGACTGACAGTCATCAGTCATTCCTAATGATACTTTTTCCCGTGCTTTCTAAGGGATTCTGAGCAGAGTGCAAATCATTCGGGGTCATTCATAGTTCATGTACCCACAGATGGCAAAGGTTTTGAAAGACTTCGGTTTAAACTTGTTAAAAAAAAAAAAAAAAGATCCTCACTTTTTTTTTTTTTTTTAAGGAAGGGAAATACCCCAAAACAAAACATAGATTTTTTCTTATTGGAACATTTTCATGTTCTTTCAACCTAATAGATGTTTTACACACTAGAGTGCTTGTGCATTATTAAAAGAGACATAAATTTATGTTTTATGACGTCTGTCTTCTTTAATTATTACCTTTGATGTCTATTGGTGACTAAAGAGAGCTTAACAGGATTTCTGTCTCTTCTTAAATTTCGTGTCGTGAAACCCAGCGAGTCCCTGACACATGTGTGTTCCTCACCTTCAGGATTATTTTATAAATCCCTTTCTGATGAGCGGAAGTGTCAAATCAAGGACAGGTCATAAAGTAAAAGTATAAACCTTTTAAAGAGGGACCTTGGTAATATATAAACATTCTGCACACTATCTGAATTTTTTATGGACTAAAGAAAAATTATATTTCAGCTGGAGGAAGGGAGAAGTTTAAACATCAGCCTGTGTTTTAATGTATGATTCCCACCTCCAATGTCCCCCCCTCCCAAGCTCTTATTTACAGCCATGGAAGAAACCACTGGCTTTAGGGGCTATTATAAACATTTGACTTGATTTGGAGCCTGCCTGTTGGTTGTACATGTTTAAATTCAGAAGGTTGACTTTGAATAGATTGTTGAGTACAGTGTCCTCTATGGGGGAAACCTGTGGGGTGGGACAGAGGTCTGGGCCTTTGTCCTTTCCCAGATTTTTTTCCCTTCTGTCCTCAAACCCTAGTTTCCTTGTTTGTAAAAGAAGGGTTTAGCTTATTGGAGGATCCTGAAAGCATTACTGCTCTGCCACCCCACCATATGCCTGAACCCCATTTCATCGACCCCTGACTGGAGGAAGTAGTTGTCTTGAAGCAACAGCTGTCCTCTTTTGTTAAAAAAAAAAAAAAAAAAAAGCTGGTTGAGAAGAGAAGAAGAGAATTTGTGTTTGGTAAAACTTGAGTGCATTTTTACATACAAAATTGGAAGTAAGCTGAAATCAACAACTTCTGGGCCCTTCTGCCATTTTCATGTCAAGGCATATGAAAATATGTCACTGCACATAAGACCCAGAAATTGCACCAGGTGGAAGTATTGGGTGCAGATGTGTCTGATGGCAGTGTGCTGGGCTTCGGAAATGCTTCCTGGGTTCACTTCCTCTTAAATCACACAAGAGTGGACTGGAAATGTGGCTGTAGCTTTTTAACGAGAAATGGCTTCCTTGCCTTTGTTCCGGAAATACGGGGTATTTTGAATTGAATTCAGCAGACCTGTCTTGAATATCCACTGTGTGCAAGTAAGGCATGGCTCTAGGTGAGTAAAACCATGGTGCTCTCAGGGATGCTGGAGACATGGCTTCCCACACTTACTTGTCTGCATGTCCAGCGAGACTTTCCTGACTGAGTGGGTCTATTACCTACATATGTGTGTGCCCTGTGACCTCAGCGTGTCCTTTAAACATCTGGAATGGCCTCATAATCTCAACAGGTCTTCTGGACACAAGGAATGAAGATCCCACAGTCCTCGACATGCTGGGCTGATGGTGAGCTGCGGACCATCTCGCAGATCCTGTTCCTGGTAGGGCAGGGTCTTCCCTAGGTGCGGGATGCTTTGAGGGATGGAGCCTCGTGTGCACGGGCAGAGGGGTTAACTGGGGACTCCATCCCGGGGGAGGGTTTCACTTCATGGTGTCATGAAGAACCAGGGACACCTCCAAGTTGGAACAGGTTTTTGTTTTTTTGTTTCGTTTTTTGTTTTTCTGGAGTTTTTTTTTTGTTGTTTTGTTTTGTTTTTTTGGCATTTATGTTTAGAACTCAGCCACACAAGAGCCACTTGATGGAGAGGAAGGTTTGCACTTCACTCTGTGTGAATGTCAAATGTCAATTCGTTTGGTAAAATATGAGGCTTAAATGATAATCTGTGGTAAACATTTGGTTTGGAATAAATGCTAGCTCTGGGAAAATCCGCAGGGATTTGATTTAAAACATGCAACTCAGTAGTGGAGGGGGGAGGGGAAATGGGGGGGTCAAAACTAGCAACATATTTTCAAGGCAAAGTAATATACATAAGGGTCAAGGTTGGTTTGTAGTATACACATGCCTTGGATGTTCAGAGGGAGTGAAGTCCTGATAGGAAAGAAAGTATTTGGATGTAGCTGTTACATTTAATTTTCCTTGTGCAGTTAGTAGATACTCTGTCTCCAAGGAATGGGTCTTTCCCTCTTTCCTACTCACTCCCCACCTCCCCCCATTTTTCTAGAACCTTCCACCCCTCCCCATTGGCGAGCCCACTGAGTCTTTGATTCCTTCCTGATTGCCCTCTGGAAGACATCTATCAGACACTGTCTTATCTGTTTGTAAGGCAGCTCAGGCCCCAGATTTAAGTCATGGGTTCTGGCTACAAGTTAGAGTGTGATTAATAATTGACTAATGTAGCTTTTATTTATCACGGGCTAGCACATTTCGCCATTACTGAGTTAATTTATGTTAAGTGTAAGCTGTCGTTCAATCTGTTTTTCAACTTTTTTTTTTTTTTTTTTTTTTTTAAATCCTAAGTCTATCTTTCACTTTTTGAGAAACAAAATCCTTATACAGGGCACAGGCTCACTCGGTGCCAAAAAGTTGATTTCCTTTTCACTGGAGCCATACATCACCAGCCCTCCCAGCTGCACTGTCAGGCTGTGACAGAATGACATGTGTCATTTATCAAAGGGGCCAGGCTGGGCCTTGGGAAACGCTGCCGACAAAGCCTGAGAGAGTTCATTTCGCAGTCCCCTCCTACCCTCTGTAAGCCCCTTGCCAGGAAAGCCTGTGATGTTTCTGTCTTCACAGCATTACTGTAAGTCCTTCAACCTTCACGGAGTTAACCCTCCCCACCTCGGCAGGCAGCAGCGGCTGCCCCTTCCCGCCAGAGCCACTCTGAGACCCCAGCGAGCATTTGTTCCCGCCCGGGACCCCCCCTCAAGTCACCGAGTCCCTGCACCCCACAGAGTGCGTCTGCCTTGCTCTCCCCACTTCCTACAGCTCTAAGAATTCAAGCTCCAAGTCTCCCTCCGTGAGACAAGGTCAGAGACAGAAAGAACAGGGATAGAGTTTCCCTTCTGTCCTCCCCAGCAGAAGTTTGGTCTTCTATTTATTTTAGGGCCTGCCTAGTAAGTGTTTTCCTCTGGGCTACTTTTGAAACCACCTACTAAAACCCCACAGATGTTTCTTCTCATTATTTAGAACCCGTAATCCCCTTCCTGCCCTTAGGAAGACAGTGATGAGGTTTGGGTCTTGTACTTACTCAAAGGACATGTATATATGCATAATATATACATCATATGTATTATATATGTATTTTTTTTAGGAGGCAAAGAAAAGGCTGCCCTCACCCCCAGATTGTTTACTTTTTGGATGAGTCCCCAAACTACCAGAAAGGAACCAAAAAGTGAAAAGGGAAAAAAAGATGCGCCAGAGGCGAGTGTACAGTGTTAAAATATAAAAAAGCGTTTGGTTAAAATGTTTCTTCACCCTGGAAGGGAAGACTTTTGCATTTTAATCATGTGTGAGAATGTGAGAAAAGTTGCTGGTTCTCCTGTCCCTACCCCTTTGTACTCTGTGTAGTCCCTGGCACTGAAGCTATTTACGGCTTCAGATATCATTTAAAGAGATATCTAAGCAGACTGTTGCCTCAGCCAGGAACTTTCCAGAAAGAAGTCCTATAAATTAGCCATTGCTCAGGAGTGGCTGTTTCCTGGGCAGAGCTGGCCCTTCATTTGTCTACATAGGCTAATTTACTTTTGCAGCCAGATGTGAGCTGACAGCCATCACTCAGAGCTTCCTTCCCCCACTGTCACGAGGTCGGGAAAACAGTCACGTTTCCCATTTTACAGAATCCCCATCAACATTATTGAAGATGGATGTATCTTTAAAGCAAAGATTGATTGTGGATATCGGAGTTATGGGGCCATTTATCATGGTGAATATTATTTAGACTTCGGTTGTACAAGGCTGTAACTTGAGACCCAGCCAGGGGAGGGACAATCTGGAAACGTGAATCCATGAACTTTAATGGATGGATGCTTTTTTCAAAGCTCAACTCACTATAGTGTGATTTACTTTTCTTACCGAAGGGAAACAAGCATTCTGGTTTTAAAGGGACAGCATCTCCGGCTGTCCTGTTTGGTGGGCCCCCCGCCCCCACACTGAGGACAGTCGGGGTGTGGGCAGAGTCGCTCCGGAGTGTGATGGCACAGCCCGTGGCCGTGCAGACATGCTTAAAGACCACTTTCCAGATCCGCCCTATCCATTAGGACCCTGATGATATTAGAGAGTGAGATGCGCCCCACAGCTTGCCATCATCGGGGACACGGTAAAGACTGTGTCTGAAGCCAGCTCCCTCTCCTAAGGGCTGCGGAGAGCAGCCTGTTCTGTGTAAGAGGGAACGAAGCTGGAACTCTTCCTTGTCGGGAGCATGAAGCTTTGGCGAGAACTCCTGGTTATCTCCAAATGCCTCAAGGTAGAAGCATATGCAGGAGAGGTAGTCCTGTCGACCTAATTAATACCAGTCTTTCTCGTTTTGCTTCAATATGGCATCATTATTGACGTTCGCTCAGCTGGGAGTTCTAAGGAGCTTACTGAACGGGATCCATGCATCAGACGGTGAACCTTCCAATGACTGGTTGTCATAGCTCAGTTCTTAGAACACTGGAGAGCTGGACATGCTGGGGAGTTTGTTCTTCCTGCTCAGGGCGGAGATCCGGGAAGTGCACCCATAATTGCACATGCCCAGGGGCGACTCCCTTCCTCTCTGCTGGGTTCTGAGTCCTTCCGTGTGCTGATACCTGGGTCTGCAGGCCCAGCTTCCTGGGTCATGGCTCTTGGGTCCTTCACTCGTTTTATTTGTGGCTAATGTTTCCTCCTTCCGTTTCAGGGTTTTGGGCTCACAGAACGGAGAGGGGAGCTCCTACCAATGAGTGGCGTGTGGGCTCAGCTGGAGCTGGGCCGAGCAGCTGCTGGGTAGCCCCCTGCCGTCCCAGTGCCAGCCAGACTCACGGGGCCCTGACACCGGGTGTTCCCCGTGATGCCGGGTCACATGGACCTGCGCAGGGCTGCCACCACTGGCCCCAGAGTGCCGCGTGCCACAGCAGCTATGATGCCGCTTATGACTTGGAATGTATGCTCTCCTTGCCCCCTTTGGGCTTTTAAATATAGACAGTTCCTCGCAATTATGCAGCCTCCAGAACAAAGAGTAATTCTTTCTTCCTTAGCATTGGAGACTTCTGAGGGTCAGGAGGGTGCACTGTCTGCTGGGGCGAATGTCACGGCAGACGGGACACCCGCCACGTGATAGGTCCGTGAGACTGTGAGTCTCTGTGCATGAAGCTGCTCCCTGCTGTATCTGTGTCATGTGTCCAGGGGACACTAAGCTCTGTGTGGGCAGGGCTGCGTGATGCTCCTGGCCCCGGAGCCTAGCACCATGCTCCGTTTATGTCTGTCCAGTGGCTGAGCGTGCCCACGACAGAAGCTGGCTCCCAGCAGGAGAGCTGAGTGGGGGTTCAGAAAGGAATCAGGGCACCCTCTTCTATTGAAAATCGCTAACCCACATCTGGTCAGAGGATGGTTCTCTTGGAAGCAGCTGTCCTTATATCCTTCTAACTCTGATATAACCTTAACAGAAGAAGATTGGAGTCCAGTGTAACAGAAAGCAAGGGATAAAGGAAGGGTGCAAAAGACTGCTGGTCCCTGCTTGTGACTGTTTGGTGAAATGTGGGACAGTGAAACGAGACCTGGAAAAATCAGGGGGTTCCGTTCCTCACCACCCCTCTCAAGGTAGACTCGCGCGGCTCTGCGGATTGGAGCTTTCAAAGGACATGGGCCGAGATCTCCTATCAGTCTTATCAGGGTGGACAGGTCTGTGTTTATTTGCAAGTTAAAAGCACATTCTTGGCCTTTTAGGAACAGATGCAATGTCTGCAAACAGGAAGTAGTCCGTCACACTCGCGTGAATCACGGCCCCGCGACGTGGGCCAAGGTCAAGCCATCACACCAAATATACTGTAGGCAGTGTGACCGCAGGGGGCCGCCGCTGCGTCTGCGAGGCGGGACACGGGGTCCTGGCGAGAGTGGCCGGGCAGAGTGGTGCCACCGCAGGGCTGGGCGCCCAGGAAGACACCAGAACTTCCGCAGCCACAACTGTGCATCCGTAAGGAGGCCGAATTTATCACGGCACATTATGGAGTGCGGCAAATGCCATGAAAACCATTGTTTTTTAATTTTTTTCTTGGAGCATTTGAATGAGGTGATTTATGGTAGTTATCCATCGTAAGGGCCATCCGTCAGGTTTTAGTTGCTAGGCAATCAAAGCAACAGCTGTTTGCTTTGAATCAAGCTGAAAAGTTGTCAGTCACCACACGCAGGTATGACCTTAGTGGTTGAAAACATCATGTGTGCAAAATTAAAGAGACGTCGTCTCTCTTCCCTGATTCCCCTGACTGCCCTGTCATTTGTTGGTGTAGCACGAGCCCTTCCTGGCTCCTACAAGGAAGAAAAAAAAAAAAAAAGAACAAAGGAGTGGATGGAAAATTCCTTGACTGGAAACTCGAAAATACCCTTTAAACACTGTGTTTCCCCCCTTCTGTGTTTGTACAACACTTACTCAAGTGAGCGCCAACAGGGGATGGGAGGTGGGCCCATGATTTCTAAGATTTCATTCAGCTGGTTTTACACACACACACACACACACACACACACACACACACACACACACACACACACACACACACAGTTCGCTGGGGCGGGGGGGGGGAGCCAAATCCCAGCAGTTCCCAGCATGTGGCCCCAATTGAGGCCAATCTGATAGCGTTTTCAGGCTGACGTGGGTGCCGTGAAGTGAGATGCCGTTTCTGCCCTGTTGGTGGGGCCTTGGCGGGATCTGGGTGGAGGGCTGCCTGGGAGTGTCACTCCATGGTGCCCCCCGGGTCCCTCCACGGTGCCCTCAGCTGCCCAGCTGCAAGTGGACGCCAAGCCTCTGCCCATCACCGGACACCTTTGCCTATCACCCACCTTTCTGCTCCTGCCTGGCCCTCGTATCATCTGGGGCCATTTGCCTGGCGCTTCTCCAACAGGGGACTTCTCCCGGATCCTGGCTTTTCTGTCGGTCATCCCGGAGCACCTTGAGTCTCTCTGAAGGATGCTTCCGCTGACACCGAGAGGCCATTTCTCGCTATCAGTAGCTTGTGAGCTCCTGTGTAAACTGTGTTACCTGCCTGTACCCTGTAATTTTAGATACTCACAGGACTTTAAAACTTAGCCCTAGTAAGGAAAATAAATGTATAGTCAAACCCATTTTTAGTAATGGAAGCTAGATTTCCATTATTTGTGAACCTTCCACGTGGGAATTTTTCCTTTGTTTCTCAGTTGGCTTTATGATGTAACCACAGAGGTAATTTTTTATCAATGAAGCCAAATTTGGGGGATCTGTGTGTCATAGGGTAGAATCCTCCTTACTTGGGCCGCCTGGGTGGCTTTTATGTGCTTGGTTTTGCTGGTGGATATTTAGCCCGTATGGCTGTAAGAGGTTTAGCATGTGTTTTGGAAAGTTTAAAATAAGTTGAATTTGAGAATTAGGTTTGCGTTACTCGTCAGTGCGTTTGTCATCAGTGTTCTCGTTTTCGTCTATTCATTCGGCAAGTGTTTCTGAGGGTCCAGAACATTCCTTTTGGTAGATGGTTGTGCACATTGGAGAGGTAACTCGACTTAGGTTTCTCATGTACCAGGGTCTGTAGTGGACTCCAGGGAAACTGAGGGGAGCCCTCCATTCATGCCGGACAGTAGACAGGGAGGGACAAGGGAGCCCCCACTACCCTTTACTTGGAGTCCTTGAGGCTAGACACGTTCTGGAATTGAGAATTTCTCAGATTTTGGAAAGGAAATTCAGTGTATGTGTTGTATATTTGCATCCTCAGCTTAAAGAAACATGGATTTTTCTGTAGTGAAATGTGTGATCATTCCCACGGCCTTGGGTGAGTAAGCTCTAAACATGCTCACATCCGTTCAAGTCAGGTTCTGGTGGACCCTGATGAGGTTAGATTTGCTGTCACCAAGTCGGGAACCTGTGTTGAGTTCTCAGACCTATTCGGATCTTGGAAGGAGTCGGGTCTGTGTTAGCGCACGAGCCCATGTCGCCAGGCTGCCGCTCTAGGCCTTGCACCTGCCTTGGGCTGGGGCCAGCCTTAGCAGTTGTGAAATTCGGAGCTGGCCTTGTAGCTTACTGTATTGCAGGAATTCTCTCCGGAGTTTTTCCTCCCTCGCCCACACAGGAAAGTGATGTCCGTTACACCTGCAGCCTCCCCAGCCCTACCAGGTTATCTGTTTAAAACTTTGAACTACATAAACGTATTTTGCTCCCAGTGTGTTCTTTCCTCGCTTTGGTGGGGGGGAGGGAATCTGGAATTCATAGCGGAGCACGGTTCACTTAGGAAGAAGGAGCGGGACACTTCCCTTAACAAGGCTGCGGCATCCGCGCGGATCTCCGTGGCGCGCACACAGCGTGCGGAGCACAGTCCTGGGCCAGTCGCTCCAGCTCCGTGAGAAACACGCCACGGTGCCGCCCGTTTGGGCTGTTGGCTCTGGGAGCCAGGGTTGGCCTGCGGGAGTCCACACATGTTGGTGTTGCTCCTTGTTTTTCCGGGGGTTGCGGGCGGAGAGGGAGTCCGCCAGCTGGACTGGCAGCAGAGCCCTGTGGTCACTCTCTGGGTCTCGGAGCTAAAGGAACCGCTTACGCAAACGTCCTTTCCGAGGGGGTCATACTGGGCCCGCTCCCGTTCTTCCCCTAGAAAGGCTGTTTCATCCTTTGACTTGGCGAGGAGGCTTGGAGCACTGTTTGCGGAGCGCCTGTGCCCCGGCTCCCCACGTACCATGCGGTTCACCGGCTGGTAAGACTTTCTCTGTGCTCTTGGATGGGAGGATGGATTAATTGATCTTTAAAATACTTTTAAAAACCCAACTTTGGAAGCACTGAGTGTGGGCTTCTCTGGGCACGTAGGTATATCCATTTTGTGGTGGTGCTGGTGGTTCTTGGAGCTCTTTGAAAGGCAAGGCTATACCTGGGCTCTGCTCTCTTTCATGTGCCATGGGATATCGTGGAGAAGCTGCTATTTTTAGAAGGGCCCTGTCTACACAGATGGAAGCTGAAACGTATCCTGTAAATTTAGGGATCTCCCGTGTGCCAGGCAGCTGAATCGTGAAGAAATGGTGGCCGGCTGTGGGTCTGGCCGGGGACAACCAGAGCCAGACTGGGGCGCCTTTACTGGATATTTGAAATGACGGTTGCTGCTTCCTGGCACACCTTCTTCCTCTGGCTGCCCTGGCCCCTCTTCTCAGCCACTTTTTCCCCATCCTTGACTCTGTCTTTCTGTCTCTCCCCGACCATGCCCCCACCACCATGCTCGTGACACTACAGCTGTTCTCGTCACGTTTGCGTGCAGTTTAAGGAGTTATTTTGCAGTGTCTTGAGCTCTTCGGAGGACAAGTGCTCCAAAATCTAATAATTCATAATAAATACAGTTCCGGACGATGGAGTAGTGGGGATGCGTCGGGAGTAATGACCACTCTGCTGGGGCTGTTGGGCAGTTATTGGAAAGGTTTTTTCCCATTAAATTTTGTATTTTTTGTATTATGCTTGGTAATTGGTAGTTGGTTGGTTACCAACTCAAATTAAGAAAATGCTGTATGGTTCTTGATGTTTCCGTTAACTTTTCTGTTAAGTATGATGTATTTATACACACACATGTCTATAAACTTAGTTCAAGGGTTTCGGGAAAAAGGTTTCTTTTTGTTTTTGTTTTTTTTTCCCTCCTCATGTTTGCTGTTCTTAAAACACTCAAGGAACAAATTGTTTCCGTGATATTTTAGGTGGTTTTTAAAATACATTTTAGATATTGTGTTGGCTGCTCTACCTTTGATTTCATATTAAAGGCAAATCCCCCCCCCCCTCTGTCCCCGCATTCCGGTCTCTGTGGGTCGTTAGTGCGCCACACCTGCCCGCGGACGTGTTTGATGTGCAGTCACTCCTGTGACTGAAAATGAGCCTCAGTGGGCCCTTGGGCATACAACAAGCTGCCTTAAATCCTTCTTGGAATAAGGTGGGGGAGTAAATGAGAAATAAATGTTGACCTTAAATGTATCGTTATCTTGGCTTCTTGACACGTGGACTCTCATTATTATCTCTCTGGAACTTTCTGGGGGGGACCCTGGTTGTGCCTCGATACTACTGAGTTAAGAACACCAGAGTGGCTTTAGACTCAACCCCAAAACCAGCGGGCTTGGTACCCTCAGAGAGCACACATCTTTTCCTCCAATGTCAGATTTCTCAGCGGAAAGTTGGGACTGTCCTAACTGGCACGGATTTCTTTCTCCTGGAGTTCATTTGCTCATTTGTCCAGTTGCTCATTCACTGGCTTATTTACCCAATAAATTCTTACTTTGAGTACCTACTTGTTTCCAGACAGGTCTAGGGGAAAGAAAAATAACTAGGAAGGTCCTTGAGGTAATGGATCTCACGGTATAGTGACTATTTTGAAAACTAAAGTGGTTATCAATATTAACTTTATATAAAATATTTTATTATGCATCCCGTGCATGTAAAAATTTCATTGAGTAATGAAATAAATGTTATCGGGATTGAATATGGGAAACAAAAAATCCATTTTCCGATTTATCTCGGCTGTCTTGTCTTCTCTCCTTCCGTGTAATTCAACCGTGATCTGCGGCGAGCCTTGGCCGTGGGCAGTAGAACAGCTTCTTGGCTTCCTTCAGGATCTGCTCTGATGCCTTGGCCTCTTTGCATCCGCTGTTCCATCTCCAGGAGGGAAGACCACTGTCCGTGCTGTGGTGTGGACACTGGTCATATTCTCCTCTGAGGCCACTCTTTGACCCTTGCATCTACTTCTTTCTCTAGAAATTCTATGCACTACATAGCATGTATATATTAAGTCCTAGGAGTGCTGGTCACCACCCAGTGGTCCTGAAGGTCACCACCCAGTGGTCCTGGAGGTCACCAGTCAGTGGTCCTGCTGGTCACTCTACTGGTCACCACACAGGGCCCCGCTGGTGTTCCAGGGGCACTGGTGTGTTTCAGTCCTTTCCTATCTGAGGGGTGTGTGGCACTCATGTGTTCTTCCCTGTGACCTTTCCTGGAGTCACTAAGGTCGGTAGGTGGTCTGGGTTCTCTGGGCAGACCCAGTTCTAGCCAATTGTCATCTCTACAACATGCTGCTCCATAGTTGAGTCCTCCTCATGCTTCTTACCGGGGAAGGGGATACAGCTGGATGGGAAAGCAGAAAGCCTGCTGTCATGTTGTGCGTCCTTCATACCAGAAAGCCCAAAGTTGTATTTGAACCTGGAAACATTAGGTCATAAAAAACATATTTATGGGACAAAATTAATTATTTGGTTATAAATCATGAAGTCCAGCATTCTTCTCAGTGTACCTTTGCAAATGGCGGAATCTGACGATAATGGTATAGTAGCAACCGTTGTCTCTATAATTAAGCTTCATGGGGATCGAGGTTTGTTCATGCTGTGCACGCAGTACCTGGGACAGTGCCTGGGAGGTAGTAGGTGCTCAGGAAATATGTGAGAGACTGGGTTTCCTCTACTCCTGTGTACGTGTATTCTGTACTTTAATTTCTGTAGTGACCTTACTCTCGTCTCTGTTATACAGAGTGAAGCTCTTGAAGTGGAGGTTCTGTAGATTGGTGGCCTCGACTGTCATGAGGCCAAGTAGAAAAAGGGAAGTACAGTCTTTTAAGTTAAGCCCGGGTCGGTCTGATTCCTTGACCTCTGAAGCTATCCACACATGTTGCTTGCTAGTGTTTGCCGTGCACCTTGCAGAGTCTGTCTGTGGTAGTTGGCGTGTGGGGAATGGCACCCTGGATGCCTGGTCATCCCTGGTCCTTTGGCTACCCCGGTGCTGCGGTGTCCTCAGCGGACCAGAGGACCCCGACATCTGTCCTCCTTGGAAAGCCACGGGTCCGGGAGGTTCCTGCCCCGCACTCGTGAGTCTTCCTGTCGCTGTCGTGCTTCCCACATGAAATAGAAACAAAAACCCCTTGCGCGTGCAGACACATACATGTGTACGTGTGTATATATGGGCACACACGCTGTTCTGTTTTTGTTTCTCCAATGGCTGCCACGTCACTTTGTCGGAGAGACTGGATGACACCTGTTACATCAAGCTCCAAAGGTTAGGGATGTTTAGAAATATTCCTCATTTCTAAATGAGTCATCCTGTGTCTCACTTATTAGTTTATCTGAAGCCTCCTTGAACAATTTTCTACTTTGTTGTTTACTCCTCCATGCTCTGGGCCAGTTGGCTAGGACTTGGCAGTCCTGTGTGAGAGCGGAGGAGGGGACAGCAGATACTTGCCGGGAGGACGTGGCGTGTGTGGAAGCGGCCGGTGGCTCCTGCGTGCCGGGGACTGGGTTCTCCCGGGCATCCCATGGATGCTGAACACGGCCGCCGCGCACCATCGCACTCTGCCGGCCGGGGACAGGCGCCCAGCAGGTCACTCCCCCTGCGGTGCATGTGGGAGACATCGGGAGCGCGGAGATTTCTAAGAATTGGCAAAGTGGATCATTAAATCACAATGTTCCGGGGAGAGGGGAGCCTACACGGAGAGAGTTTGGTTTGTTCCATGTGTGGGCTGGCCTGTTGTGGGGGAGCCTGAGGGAGAAGGACTTGGGAAGGCAGGGACGGGGCTCTGAACCCGCATGGGCCTCTGTAGAGGCTGAGTCAGGGACTCCACTTGAACTGGAAGGCTGCGTGGACTAAGGCCCGTGCCAGGGGGAGCAGCCAGGGTTGTGTTTTTTTTTTTTTTTTTTTTTTTGAGGGGAGACCTCTTAAGAAAAGAAAGTACTAAATCATAAACACACACTTAGGTGTGAGGGTGGCTAGTACAAGAAAGGAAATCCCAATAAACAACAAATCCTGTAAACCTGAACAGCCTGGCAAAATGCAGAACAATAGCATATTTTTATGAATTAGTTCCTGACCTAGCTGTGTTTCTGCGTGTTCTTTGCAGATGGATAATCTGGTTATTCCTCCAGAATGGGTCATGGGAAGGGGTCTTTTATTTCTGATGGGTGGGGTCTGTGAGACCTGTGGCCCGCTGCCAGCGCAAATAGAGAGCAGGCTGCAGGGCCCGGCCAGGCCTTTTCAGTGGGAGGGGTGGTGGCCGTGGGGATGAGGGCTCCCCGGCCCCAGTGGGAGTGTCCTCTGTTTATAAAGGGTCAGAGGCCAAAGAAAGGGCGAGCATCAGCAAGGGCTTCGGGCTTCTGGGGCGTCATATGAACCCCCCTGCTTAGGACCCTGTCTAAGGAGATAATGGTCTGAATTAAATGAGTAGTTGATATTTCCATACTGTTTTATTTATTTATTATTTTTATTTTTTGATGAAAATTTCAAGGGAGCCTCAAAGCTCAGCTCCTTTTGAACTCTTGAGAGAAACTTTTTTTTGGCATTCCCTGACAAGTGTGGCCGTGTGGTGATTTCATCATGGAAGAATATGGACACCTTGCCCGGGAGCTTCTTGTATAAAGAAGCTCACATTGTTATGTGAAATATACATAATTTCATCGTCACGGAATTACAGGATAATTCTAAAAATAGTAAGATTATGAAAATAGCTTTTTATAAAAATTCTAATTTGCGTGATTAAATTTTCATTTTAAACTGCCAGCTCTAAGAAAGTTCTCACTCTCTTGAATGTATTTTCTTGAGAATAAAATCTCAGTTCCTTTTCTTTTTTCTTTTGTTTTAAATAGATGCTACCTGTCTTCCTCCCTGCCTGGGATATGTATGTTCAGTTAGAAGGCTCAGAAGCATGAACTTTGAGGAAAACGCTCTCTGCGCAGCAGGGGGACAGCCTGGTGTCAGTTTCCCCTGTTTTGAGGAAACCCCGTGTTTCTGGAGTGCTGTGTGTCTGGGGCGGGTGTGGCTGTGGCTCGCTGCCCTGCTAGGCCCTGCATTGCCGACATAGGGACATCACTGGGTCCGAGGGCCCGATGCCCCTGCTCGAGCCCCTTGGTAGAGCTGACCCTTTGAAAATAATCTGTACACCATTCACCTGAGGAAGTAGGAATATCCTTGGAGAGTGTGGCATCTAGAAAAGTAAATTGTGTTACCAGGAAACCTAAACTTGCATGTGGCTGTCTTCAGTAGGGGTCTCTGAAAACAATGCCTACTCCTTTTCTCTTGTTTACGGTTTCAGGCACATCACTTCCCCCCAGAAAATGGTATCTCTGCAAATTTCAAGGGCAATGACTTGGCTTTTAAAGAGAGAGAGAGTGCTACTTTTTTTTTTTTTTTGGTGCCAAGTTTGGAATTTGTATGAGATATTTGGAGAATGTGAGTAAGTTCCAGTGTCCCAGTGTTCCTGAGAAACTTTGTGGTTTACAGTCAGGACCTGAATGCGGAATCCTGAACCGGGCGTCCTGCTCATGGTGCTACACTAAGTCCTTGCTGGGAGTATCACACCAGGCTCCCTGCACTCTCCCCTAGCTTTGGCCTTTCCTGTTTGAAAGAAGACGCAGCCCCATGGCTGCCTGCCCTGAGGGGAGCCTCTTGTGGGCTAACTTGGCCTGGCCAATGTGGCACCCAGGATGGTGTCTGGGGACAGTCGTCCCCAGCTGCTCAGGGGCACTCGCCGGGTCCTAGTGCTGTCTCTTCTTCCCTGTTGTAAGTTACTTCAACAAAAGGATCCCATCCCACAATTTTGTAACCATCACAAAACACAAACCTACTCAATTTTGATCTTCGGAGTCATTCAATAATTTTTAACATCCAGTCAAACCTGCTATTTAGATTAATGCATTCAGAAGAGTGGCTCATTTACTGCCTGTTTTCTGATTTGAAGCGAGTGTTTTGATGTAGGAAGACAGCGCTCGAGGGACGCCTGCTCCGGGACCCGTGCCCGTGAGGCAGGATGCGCCCGGGCTGGCGGTAGCTTCTCCTGTGGGCCGTTCCACTGGCAGTTTTCCCCTCCCATCGACCCACCGGTATTTGCTGAGTGCTTACTGTTTGGGATGCCAGGAACAGTAGTGAGCGCATCACATTCTCGTCACCTCTCCGGGATGCGGCTTGAGTGTTCCGCTGCATTTGGATCTGTGGGTACTGGCTTCCTGGGTGGGGTGGGTGGTCTGTCTCAACAGCCCTGTGATGCTTCTGGGAATTAGAAGAGCTGTGCTCCGTCCCCTTCCCTCCCCTTCACAAACTATAGCCCTAGTACGAGCTTGCAGCCCAGGGTGTGCTGGCCAAGGCCTGGCTCTCCTGCCCCGCCGGCTGGCCCCTTACTTTGCTGAGTGGAGACGAGGGTGGTAGGTCTGCCCTTTCTCTCTCTCCCCTCGCCCCCAGCTCAGGGGCTGTGGAGCTGTGTGCTTGCAGGTGGGACAACCCCTAGACGTTAAGGACATACATTTCCCTGGGTAACTGGGCAACTTAACGTCTATTCCCTTTGCCTGTGATTCCCTCACTGCTTCGATTTCTTCCTTGTGCAGTGAAGCTCATAACAAGTAAGTAAAAATTCAAACCTGAGGGAATTTAATAGTTAAGCCAGTTCATTCTCTCACTGTTCCGGAGGCTAGAAGTCAGAAATGAAGGGGTCAGCAGACTCTGCTCCTTCTGAAGGCTCCGGAGAGAATCCTTCCTCGTCCCTTCCAGCTTTCCAGAGTTCCCAGCAATCCTGAATGAACCCTGGCTTATGATGGTGTCCCTCCCATCTGCCCCCATTGTCACGTGGCCTCCTCTTCTGTGTATCCATCTGCTTTGTGCCCGTGTGTTCTCTCGCCTTGTTGTAAGCCACCAATCGCTGGATTTAGGACCCATCCCCATCAGGTGACTTCAGTGCAGCTTAACCAGTTATATCTACAAAGACCCTGTTTCCAAGTAAAGTCAGAGTGAGAGTTTCCAGGAGGACACGAATTTTGGGGGACCCTATTCAACCCACTGTAGGAGAAAATCATGCCTTCTCATTTGCACAACAGCTTTTCCTGAAGGTTGGAGGTAGAGATACAACCTGCCGCGAGTCATACATGGGCTCAACATGCTTTGTAAGTATTAGATATCGATAACCGGTATCTTGATTGTTGATCATGAAAGACTGGCGGTGCCATCTTGGCCACTTGGTGCTGTGTGTGTGGCCATTGCTAGTCTCACAGTGATAGGAAGGAATGGACCCATCTTCACGGACTTGTGCTGGAAGGGTAGGTGTTTACTGATCAGCTGTGAGGAGCCTACCACTCGACCATCTGGGAGGGGGATACTAAAGAAGGGTCCTCAAAGAGCTCATGTGCAAGAAAGATGCAATACTGGGATTCACTGAAACATCTTGAAACAAATTGAGGCCAGTAAGGAGTGGAGCATTAGTCATGTGGAGTGTGTTTCCATGACATTTGATGACTGAATAGCAAACTATTCCTCCCACTTGATTTGGGTTACAGTGTATCATCCTCAGTCCGGAGGGCAGCTGCCGTGGGCTGCACCCGGCGGGGGCACCATACAGTGTGACAGGGGCACGATAAGGTGTGACGTTGTCGCACAGAGGGTCCGGCATCTACAAAGCAGGTGCTGGTGGAGTGGCCCTTGTTAGTTTGGATGGGGAAGGGGTGCGGGCAGCTCAGCAGTGAGCGGCCTCTTAAAAGGGAAGGTGGGGCAGAGGCGTGGAGCCCACGGCTGCTTGGCTTCCCGGCAGCTCCCACCTATTGCCTGAGGTAGATCTGTCCCTCACACTGGTGGGTCTCGCCCTTTCCCTTCCCAGTGGTGTCTCCCTTCTACCACGAGGGGCCTCCCCAGCAACTATGAGCCACTCCTGCAGTGGCTCCCGCTGCCCAGTGGGAGGGGGGATGGCACTCTGGTGGGCCCGCCCTGGGGATGCCCTTGTCTGTAGGATAGACGTGGGGGCCTGGCTTGTGAGGACTGGCGGTCCTGGGTGTGGTCTTGGTGGACCCCTCTCCTTGGTGTTCTGAGGATGGTGCTGGTCCAAGGGCCACTCAGGGATGACATAGGCCTTACCGGCCCCCACTCTGCCTCTTGTCAGACTTACGCACGGCCCTTGGATCAGGTGACCTTTGGCTGTGTTTGTGGCTGTGAGTTGTGGCAGTGTTTGCAGTGATGTGTGTCAGCAGGTTCAGTAAGAAGAGCTGGGCGCTGTTCAGATTTAAGAGAATGACAAACACCGTGGAGTTTCACTTACAACAGAAACCACCAGTTACCCGTCCTAAATTAGCCCAGGAGTCCAAAAAGTTGTTGTTGTTGTTTTCCAATGCATTTGCTACGGATGCCGTTCTTTGAGTTAATTTGGATGGTTTTGTCTTTTCTTAAAATCATGGGTAGGGCCTTCGTGTGGGCTCTTCAGGTGGGACACAGCATAGGGTCCTGGATGTAGCTGGGCTGATAGGAAAAAGAGGGCCAGGGCCAGGCCTTTCAAGACCCACACAGCCTGGGAACCAGAGCATGAAAAAGAAGTCATAATAAAACAAGACACGTTTCTGAGCAGTAAGGAAATACTACAGGAACTATGAGGCTCTACATGGGGAAGGCGGTGAGCAGTAGACCGTCGCGATGTGGGAAGGAGCACACAGCCAAGGGCAGACGGCTGGCTTCCCCACGCACACTGCATCCGGGCTGGCCGGCTGCCACGGGCGGCCCCCACTCTGGGTGCGAACATCCGGTGCTGGAGTCACCATTGGGAGCCACGAGGTGCCCTTGTGAGCCTGATAGGGTTCCTCGGTTGACCATTGAAGGACGGGCCGGACACCGGCTTTCTCCAGCAGAGCATGTGTCCTTCAGCGTGCTGTGGCTGTAGGCCTTCTTCTCTTTCTGGCTGCTGTGCTTGGCCAGTCCCGGGCCTGTTTCCGTCCTTTCCCTTTTTTCCTGGTGAAGGATGATGTCCCACGCTCGGGTGGCCTTGGTACAATATTGCCTTCAGGCCCGGGTTCCCCTGAGTCTCACTTTTATGAGTTGGAGACGTGGATACTAGTTACAAAAGGAGGTCTTAGCATAGTAGGGGTTGGTGAAGGTAGCTGAACAGGCAAAGATTATTTGACCTCATTCTTTTCCAAGATTAATAATCCAGCCCTGAATATGGGGAAGCCCCTCTTGGTCTCCATCTTCCATCCTCTGTCTCTCCCCACCTCCATCTCTGTCTTTCTGTCTGTCTGTCTGTCTCTCTTTGTTCCCCATGCCGTGTGTGTGTGTGTGTGTGTGTGTGTGTGTGTGTCTGCTAACACCATAGGAGAGAATTCTTTTAAAAGTTAATGAAGGAGTTGCGGTGGAAGCCTATTAGATTTTCCTTCCATTAAATGCCTGCTACAGACTTTTAATGGATGTTTTTAACTAGGCATTGTTATCAAAAGGACTATTGCACAAATTAAAACCAGGCCTACAATCTGTGAAGAGAAACTGGATTTACTTTGTGCCTTTAGGTAAAACAGAGAGGAGCTGGGAGGAGGTGAATTCCACGTTGGTATTTGGAGAAGTTGGGTTCAGGAAGATAGCCGGTAGTACCTAGAGCTATGAAAATCATAAAATACTTGGCGGGGGTCACTCTTTGTAAAGTGAAGGCATTAACAGGAACTCTGGATTTTTAGAGGTATGTGAATGTTAATTTTAAGCTCTTATATTGATATTTAATATACCTTTTTAGTTTTTATGGGACTGCACTGTGCTTTCTGTGTTTAGGTGTGTGAAGCTGTACTAAGAAGGGAAGATTGGGCTTTTCAGCCTCACTGATCTAGACCTGAACTGTCTCCTTACCATAACCCTAAGCACACAGACTTGCTAGAACCCCTGGATTTTTGGTTCCTCATTTTATTCTGATATATTTTGTCTCAGGGTATCTCCCCTTTTGGCCCTATACAGTCTGTTTACTGAAACTACAGAATTTGTGTTTCAAGCTTGGGAAATTCTTGTCTTATCCGGGCACATACCAGAGGACAGCTCCTCATCGGAAAGGGACTGTCATTCACGTTCTGGCACAAATTCTTCCTAACCACGGTGCTCAGCCAATGATGCCAGTTTCTGTAATGTGCCCACCATGTGTACCATAACAGAGAAAGTTATGTTTTCTTACACTTGGCGTCCTGATTATTCTGAGTGTTACATCTCAGCTAGCCTTTGTCTCTGACTTCTGTTAAGATGGTTTTTAGAAACAAAATCCGTGTCCCGGAGCATCCCCCTCCCCACAGCCCCATGAATGTGTGCGCACATCCTGTCCATTGCCCCCGCTAGTGGGGCATCCTTACCTTGTAAGTATCCCTCCAAGATGGGTGTTTCGAATTCTACTGTCCTTAAACCAGATGTCTTGAGGAGACAGTCCAACACAGAGCACTTGTCAGTTGGGCATTTCCTGCGAAAGACTGGATCCAGTCCTCGGGCAGGAAGCCTGCTGAGAGGCACACACTATGCAGGGCTGTCTCGCTGCCTGTGACAATGGGAGTCACATGGGGATGTCGCCTGGCCAAGGAAGTAGAAGTTCTGTGGCTTTTTGGGGTGTCCCTCCTCA
The DNA here is from genome assembly GCF_902655055.1 of Lutra lutra. Lineage (NCBI taxonomy): Eukaryota > Metazoa > Chordata > Mammalia > Carnivora > Mustelidae > Lutra > Lutra lutra. Next base: position 3,758,049 of record NC_062289.1, on the reverse strand, counting down.
TCCCAGGGACGTGAGGGTGATGTTGGGAGTCCCAGACCTCTGTTCAGACCCTATTGGGGCATCGCAGATTTCTGTGGTGTTGGCACCCAGACCTGGATGCATATGCATGTGTGTGTGCACGTGTGTGTGTGTGTAAGAGAGAGAGGGGTAGGGCCCTTCATCAGGTCCATTGAGATGTGCCCCAATGCAGAGCTGTCACTCAGCTGCCTATGAGCTCAGAACACACAGTGAGTGCTGCTGAAGTCTCTGGGAGTAGATTTAATTTTATGAGCTGTATTATCCAAGAATACTAAGCCATTTAGATCATGTCCGAGTCACAGGGTTTAGAAGAGGTGATGCCTTTGATTCTTTACGTGTGTATGTGGGGGGAGGGGGAATTAAAAACCTGTGGCCTTTTTTTTTTTTCTTTTAGGCACAAAACTAGTTTAATTGAAAGAATAATTTGATCTGCTGCTGCTACAGCAGAAGAGCTTGAGATGTGGCAAATTTTCTCTCCTTTCCTCCCAACTCAAGAATTTAATGCTAGCAGGTGAAGTTCTGAAGGCTGCTATCAAGTACACAGAGACAATAACTGTCTTCAAAGCAGAATTTTGTCAATATTTTTTGCTGTAGGCCGAAGAGCGTTCACAGTAATGGAGGACTGAAGCCAGCTCGGAGAGGCTGCGGCGAGCGAGGGACCGCAGGATTTATTCCAAGTTGGAGCCCACAGTAATTTGGCGGTATATATGGCTTCTTCATAATCTTGGCTCCAGCAAATGGAGGTGCCTGAACACAATGTTGTCTTCAGGAATTGCCTTTGTGGGGGGGGGGGTGATGTGCCACGCGGGGCCAGTGAGCGGGCAGCCTCTCCTCTGATGGTCCCATCAGCCCCCGCCCGCCCCCCGCCTCCACCAGATGCTGTTCGCTGACAGCTGGAGCTCGCCGCCCAGGTGCCAGAAGTGGGCCAGGCCGTGGCCGTGACCTTGGGTTTGCAGCCGGGCGGTGCCACTTGCTGCCTCTCCTCTGCAGGCTGCCCGGGCTGTGTGTCTCCTCCCGGCCGGCCGAGACGCCGTGCCCCTGCCTCTCGAGATGCCAGGCTTTCGTAGGAAGTTGGTAGAATAGCAGACTGCGCAAGCCACAAGATCTAATGGCCTTTATGACTGAAAACAGATGTGAGGTTCCAGCACGGATGGCCTTGCCTCCTGAGTCACCTTACTTTGAAAAGAACCATCCCCCGCAGTTTCAGCGTGGAGAGCATCTTTCCCCTCACGGTGTCTGGGTGATTGGGGGTGCCTGCCTCCTTAGGGCTCTCCTGGGAAAGCAGTTTGCTGCTACAGAGGTGATGCCATTTTTGTACTTTTGCTGATATTCTCCGTATTTCGTGTAATTGGGGGAACCGTAGTGTAGCCACACGCCTACGAAACTACGGCTTTGTCCTTCTTCTGAAGTGTGAAAAATAGAGGCGAGTTTATCATTAAATGGACTTGTAGCTGTGCTCGTTTGAAATGTTTGGACTTGACCATTTTTTTAAAACTTCCTGTTCATTTTAATGGAAAAGAGGGATAGCTACGGATTTTATTTATTCAGGGATTTTATTTATTCAGAGAGCCTCGGTGCTGGCAAAGTGAAAGTAAACCCCCGACTTCCGGCTGCATTTCAAACCCAGAAAAACAGAACTGTGTTTTCTAAGATAGAAAGATAAGGGCTATAGTCAAATGCCTTTTGGCGGGGGCGGGGGGGGGGAGAAATTTAAACAACAGACCACGTAGACCTGGTTTTCTGAGGATTAGCTACAAAAAATACATGCAAGCTTACAAAAACGTTTCTAGCCCTGAAACACACGCATCCACCCCCCACCAGACAGGACGTCCGTCATGGTCACGGACAGCGTCCGAATCGCGGCTCATCACTGTACTGGCACCTTTCATGACTACATTCTTAATTGGGATCCAACTTAGTACTTCTGCTGGCCCTTAATGAAGACTCTTTCGCTTCAGAATTCCATGGCATGAAGCTTCCTGTGGACTGTGATGGCCGTGTATTCAACCCCAGCTTACTATAGAAAGTACCAGATCTGGGCCCACCTATTTCCTTGATGTTCATCTTCATGTGTGTATCTCAGGCATCAATCTGGGATTGTTAAATTCCCCTGATCATTACGTGTGATTCAAAGATTATTTATCATGATGAGGTAGAGTAAGTAATGATGAACTCAGATACATAGAGACGAAAAGTATCAGTTTACTTCTGTGAATGCACTTGACAGTTAACTGACCTATATTAATGGAGGCTTGAAGTAAAAGAAAATAGAAAAACTACAAATTCTAAAACATGTATTTTTTTTCTCATCTGGAGTCTATTTACTATAGGAAGCTACTGTTCCAATTAAATATGATGTGTATATATATATATTTACTTGCCTGATTGTGTTTTTCCTGACTGTAGTACAGTTAGATGGTCTAGTGTGTCCAGCTTCACAAACTGCGATCACGTGGTTATGCTCTGTAGGGTCTGCATTCCTTGCCGAGTCTTGTGTGACGGAGCTGGGCATTTCTCTGTAGACTGTGAAGAAGTAACAGCAGAAGCAAAGATTCAGAAATCTGGTGTGTTCCGCAGCAGGTGAGGTTGCCCACCAGTGGGCTTAAGGACAAGCCCTTTTTGTTTCGGACGACGCGCACGTGGTTTCTGTCCCAAGGGAACCATCCCCACTTCTGCAGCTTGTCGAACGAGAGGGCCGGGGAGCTCTGGTTAGGAGGCCTATGGCTGTCCCCTGTTTGTAGGCAGAGCTAGAACAGACAGTGCTACTCCCCAGGGACCTCCCTGCACCCCACTGGCTCTGCGGCCCTCCTTGCTTCTCTATTCACAGCCTCTTTGAGGGTGAAACTTTGGAGGCTTTTTGGCACCTGCCGTCCCCCAGGCTCCAGACTGCCTGCGTCTCCAGGTTCTGGCTGTGCTGTCTTTGCACATGTCTCTGCAGCGGGCACAGCCCCACACCCCCAAGTTTGCTTGGTCCCTTCCTGCTGGGAAGCTGCTCAAGTACCCCTCTCTGGGGGGGTCTTACCTGCAGCTCCTTCCACAGTGATCCTGGTGGAACACCGTCGTAGAAAAGGTCGAGAATCCCGAGTTTTTTGTGACAACCCCGTTGTGGGTCCTTGGGGAGTTCATGTGTCCCGCCCAGGCCCCGGTTTCTCCACCTCTGAGGTGAGGGGCCAGGGCTGGAAGCAGGCTCTGCTCTGTCCTGGGCGCTGCCCTCCACGTCACCTGTTTTCCTTCCTGCGCCTCTGCCCATTGGCGACGAATCCCACACTTTGCTTCACACTCGGTTCGCGCATGGGGACCCTGCCCAGCCCGCGTGCCTGGAGGAACTTTCCTGCACCGAGCACCTGCCACTTGAGGAGTCTTTCCTTCCAGTGCTGTTGCCAGTGCTCCCCCACCTCTGTCCCCTGAGTGTGGCCCTGTTGATCTGTGTCTCCATAAGGACAGCTTGAGCTTGGAGCCGCCTTCCCTTTGCCTCCGCCCCCCAGTGTGGCACCCACCGCGGGAGACCCGAGTCGGCCTCCGGTGAGTGAACGAGCGGACGGACGGACGGACAGCCAGCGAGGGATGGATCATCCAGTCTTACCAGGTCTTCTGCCAAGACCCCCTTCTTGGAAGCTCAGAGAACAGCCCCCCAGCGGGAGGGCCCACAGAGCTCTGGGTCTCCACAGCCGTCTCGGTCCCCACAGAGCTCAGCTCGTGGCCGGAGTCCTAAGTCCCCTCAGGAGCCTCTGCATGTTCGGTCAGAGATGCTTCCTAACAGTCCCCGATGGGCTAACTCAGTGCCGCTGGCCGCAGCCGAATCGCGCCTTTAGGGATGGAGGAATCCAGGTGCTGGTCACTGGGGACCTGCAGTGTGTTAGGAGCGGCAGGAACCAGGCAGGCCGGGTTCCTGCCGCTCTGCGGACTCCCCCTCCGGGCTCTGTCATCCGAAGGCCCCACATGGGAGTGTGTCCCAGGAAGGGCCTTAGCAGTTAAGAGGGTCGCGGCTCCGGTGCTTCACGGTGCGGCTCTGTTCCCGCTGCGTCTTGGCGCTCCCCTGCTCTCGCCTGCCGTCTGTTTTTTTCTTCTTTTTACTGGTGAAGTCCATTACCGTTACTTTATCTTTTTAATTTGAGAGAAAAGTATGGGGAATTCACTTTCTATTCCTAAACGTTTTTCTTCTTTGTTCAAGTGTTCATGTTATATGTAAAATTTGTAAAATACAGATAAGCAAACTAAAAGGCATCATTCGTAACTACCTGGATATTGCTACTATGAACATCTTATCTGAATTCCTCTAGGATTTTTTTTTTTTTTTTTGGTCTGTACAGGTATTTTTTTAAACAAAAATGGGGGTAATGGTACTATTTATCAGTTTTCTCACTAAATGGTGAACAGCTTTTTATATCTGACTTTGTACATTTTCATGATGATTTCTTTAGTAAAAAAAAAATTTTTTTTTTTTTTAACTTAACATGGCTTGGTCAGCCAGCCGTTGGTACCTATAGCAAACCTGTCCTCAAAATATATCAAGGTACCTTTTCATTTACAGGGCATGGAAATGTTCATGCCTCGGAGCTGTTGCCAACACAGGCATTTTTAATTCTTTGCCAGTTTAGTAGCTTTGAAATAGTATCCCCACGTTGTTTTTATTCGTATTTCTTGGGTTCCAGGTGAGGATGAATGTTTTTCCATATATTTTATTAGACAAATGTATTTATTAGACAAAATCCTTCTTGAGTTATTTTTGCCCATGTATGTTGATTTTTCTATTGCATCATTCTTTTTTGTTGTTGTTGTTGATTTGGAAAAGTTCTAATAAGGATGTTCAGTCATCTTTCTGGTATTTCTATAGTAGCAAACCCTTTGGTTTGATATTAGAAATTAGTTTGTGGAGTTTTCGTCCTCTTCTGTTATCTTTGAGATTATGTAAGTGAGATATATATATCTACATATATATAGATAGATACACACACATAATATATGTATAGCATATAACTTGAACAGAGAAAAAGAAATTTTAAAATAGATGAAGCTTATTTGAAATCCTATCCCCTAGAAATAACCAAAGTTGTTATTTTGGTGTATATTCTTCTGGATCTTTTCCTATGCAAATATATACATAAAAGTATTTTACATGTATTTTCACTGAAGTGGTTTCTTCCTACATATTTTGTTTTATAGCTTATTTTTTAGCTCATAACATTTACCATGTTATCTAGACCTGCTTTGTCATTTTAAGTACTTGTATAGCTCCCCATTTTATCGACACACATACTTTAGTTGAGAAATCCACCATTGTTGGAAATTTTGCTCTTGCTCAGTTTCACAGATATAAACAACTGTGTAATTAATATCTCTGTATGTATATCTTGGCAATAGTATCATCATTTCCTTGATAAATTCCCAGAAGTGGAATTACTAGGTCAAAGGTTTTGGATGTTTTAAATTATTTTGGTACGTATACCGCCAACTGGCCTTCTGGGAAGGCCGTGTACATTTCCAGCCCCACCAGCACTATGTGTTTCCCTGGGTTAGGGCTTTTTTTTCTGATGGACTGAGTTGTTTTTATGTAGTTTAACTGGTCCTTTCCTGCAGAGTTTCTGCCTTTGAAGTAATGTTTAAAAGGCGCCTTCCAATCTTTAAGATGGTGTGAATATTCAGTTTTATTGTCTTCTAGTCCTTTAATGGATTTAAAAAAATATTTAAATATTTGGTATATCTGAAGTTAATTTCGGTGTATGGTGTGGGCTGGGCATCTGACTCCATTACTGGATAGTCTGTTCTCCCAGCTCAGTGTACTGAGTGCTCTGTCCTCTCCCCACGGATTTGTCCTGCAGATGCTCCTTCATTGTGCATGGAGTCCTAGTGTGTATTTGCGGCTGTCTCTTCAGCTTCCTGGGATTTCCACAAGCGGTCTCTCTATTCCTGAGTTGGACCCCCTGCCCCCGTGTTAATTACTGTGGCCATGTAATATATTTTGAAATAATTAAGAATGTATCCACTCCCTGTGCCCCCCCTTCTTTTTTCAAAGAGTATTTTTTTTCTCCTTCTGTATTAGAGGAGCTTTGGAACCATTTTTGTTGGCTTAAAAAATAATACTTCAGGTAGTGTGATTGGAGTGATATTAGATTAAGAAATTAATTAAAAATTAATTCAGGAAAACAGAATCTTTATGATGGTAGTTCCCCATTCTAAATTAAAAATGATATATTTTGAAATATATTCAAGTCTTGCTTTTTTTTCTTTTTTTGTACTTTTAGGAAGGTGGATGGGTTTTTTTGTCCTGTTGCTGTCTCCTAGGCTGTTTGTTTTGTTTGGGTTGTCCTCTCATGAATGGAGTTACTTTTCTGTTTTAATGGGTTCTTATTGGTGTGTGGGGAAGCTGCTGATTTTTGATGACTCTCTAGCAAGCTTTTTAGATCAGCACATGCCGTTGTTTACCTTTGCATATGGTAGTTCCATCCTAGATTTTAGTACTTTTTTATTGCTACCTTCTCTTGTGGCTTTTTTGTTTTAGGGGGAAAAAACCCCCCAAAACCCCCCCAAACCCCCCCCCCCAAAAAAAAACCAACCCAAGGGGTGCCTGGGTGGCTCAGTGGGTTAAGCCACTGCCTTCGGCTCAGGTCATGATCCCAGGTCCTGGGTTCAAGCCTCACATCGGGCTTTCTGCTCAGCAGGGAGCCTGCTTCCTCCTCTCTCTCTGCCTGCCTCTCTGCCTACTTGTGATTTCTCTCTGTCAAAAAAAAAAAAAAAAAACCAACCCAAAACCAACCAACCAAACAAAAAATCCAAAACACATAGCTCGTCAACACTGATGAATGTCGGAGAATTTTTGGATTTTTTTTTTTTAAGTCAAATATCAGTTGCGATGATGCCTTTGAGCATCTTCTGCAAATAAATCACGGAGGAGGGGAACACCCTGAATGGTGTCTGTGCGAGGGGTGGGGGGTGGAGATTCCCCTGGGCTGGTGGAGGGTCAGGCAGACCGGGGGGCTATTTAGCCGGAAAAGGAAACCATCTTCACGTCTGTGAAGGCTGGCTGCTTCAAAACTGAAATCTTTGCGGAGTGAATTGGCAGGAAAAGGGGCTTCAACATGGAGAAATAGTGGGGAGGACTCTGTTTGAGTATAAACACCGACCTACTGGCATGGGGGTTGAGGAAGGGGCGGAGAGGACCTGATTTTAAAAAAAAAGGTGTTAATAATGATGCAGCCTCTCTGAGTCACCCCCAGCCCTCAGTTTTAGGGCTGGGCCTTGGCACTGCTGCCAAATGTGCCACTTTAGAACATACACATTTTTCCAGCATTATCTAGTGACAGTGCATAAATCTTTAAAAACTTACAAAATCACACGGGTTTGCCTTTGTGGTGTTTATTTTTTGTTGCTCATGCCTAATTCCTGCTGAATATCCTGAAAATCTTCTAGGCCCCCGGCCTGGGCTTGGGGTAACATCTACTGAAATATTTATGCTTTTTGCGTAATCTCCCATGGTTCTCTTTAGCTCCTAATGTAAAGTAATTTTTTCTGTTTTCATGATTCTCTTTGGTTTTAAAATGAAAATTAGATCTTGGTGTACTTGTTTTCTGTAGAAAAATTTGGAATTAACAGTTGTGTCTTTGTTCAGCTCTTTGAATGTGTTACAGTTTCTTCCCTGTCACTCTGTGTTGTCCCTACCTGTGGAAAGGGAATGCTTCCTGCTTTGTGGGACTTGAGGAGGGCTTAATGTGATCATATATAAATACGGCTTTGAGACATGCATAAACATATGTGTATATCATTTTTGAAACAGTAAAACTCACCTGTCTAAAAACCAGTTAATTATCATCTTTATTTTTCTGGGACAGAATAAGAATCAGAGGGGATAAAAGGACAGCAGGCATCACAATCCATGTGCCGGATTTACACGTGCATTAATAGGCGGTATCTCCAGGTCCTCCCTCACTGTGTGAATTTTATTTTGTTACACACTGTTCTCATAGTCACATATATCTATTCTCGTAGGACACAGCAAATTAACAGTAGCAAATTGGAAGTAAGGAAAAGCACACAGATAACAGTGAGAAGTGATAGCAGAGGACCGTATAGTAAGGGAGAAGAAAGCAGGGGAAAAAAAATTGTTGTAAAAGAATGAATCACATGAAAAACACAGCATTGCAGGCCACTTACTGGAAATGGAATTGTTCTCTGCCCCTTTGCGGTTGGTACTGACTGTTTAGTTTTTATATCTAGTTGTCAGGCAAGTTTTAATTGTGTACAGTGTATTTTAAGTAATGTGGCCGGAGCATGTCCATTTTATATAGATTTTCCAGTGCTTAAACATTTTTATAAAATTCTACTGGAAAGAGCAAACCTTCAACTATCCAGAACACCCAGCTTCCCCAGATGGGGTCCTAAATCCTTGTGGTTTTCAGTCAACAAAATATTTTAAATCATTGATAGGATAAATTCTTATTATATTTTTCGGAAACACTTTTGCATCTAATTTCACAATGGTTAAGTCTGCTTTCTGCATCTGTTTTAATGTACATATATTTTTAAGTCGAATTGGCTGGAAACTCTTTGGTTCTGTTCTTTTGACATGCCTATTTCCTTTCTTCCTCCCCCACCATCTGGGGAGCTTTCTGTGATCCCGCCTTGAGAAGAAGGGAGTGCCACTGTGTTGTTTCAGCTCTTGTGGGCCTGGCTGCACCCACAGCTGCCCGTTCACCTCCAGTTTTTCCATTTGCACACTCAGGGAAAGTGGGGCGCTGGGTGCACGGCCTGAAGGAACTGGAAACAATGTTACCAAAATGTGCACATTTGACCTCCATGGGATGCCCTTAGCTCAATAGGACACAAATAATGCTAACTACAGGTATCATGCTATTGGCTCTTACCTCTGACTTTTCTTTTTTAACTGATCTTTTCTCTTTTTCTTTTTTCCCCTGATATTGCTTGGGATACAGTATAAGCCAACCACTTCTTAAAAGGTAAAGATGAAATCTGACATAGGATACAATATCTAAAAATAACCTTAGGAAAATGCTACTTTTTTTTTTTTTAGTACCTATATAAGATCTAGTTTTTAACATTTCTAAGAAGTAACGTTGAAAATAGCCATCTGAATTGTTTGATTGCTACTGAGCACAGTGGAATTGTTGCACTGATAATTGTGGTTACAAACACAGAAGGCAACAAGTAGACCCCCTTTCGTGTATTTTACTTCTTGTGCTCAGGAGGAGACGGAGATAATGAAGAAAAATAACATTTGAACTTCTGTCCTAGAAGAATGTCACAAGAACTATTTATTGCTCACTAAAGAAATTAAATTACTTAATGAAGGTGAATTATTAACTTAATTTATTAGGAATTTAATTTGGGAGCTATTTTCATAGGGATATTGGCCAAGGCATGAACGATAACACTTTAATGCACAAAGGCACTCAAATGACTTTAAATAGGCAACTAAGTGTATTTCAATAGAAACTGTTATTTCTATGTTTTAAGTAATAGCAATTCCTCAAAAAAGACCTGTTGTCAATAAAACTATGCAATCAGTAAGGAAGTATGATTCCTTTAAGGCGAATTCATTTTCAAAATGCATGTTGCTGATCATTGATACATTGTGACATTACTGTCAGTGAGGTTCCATTTCTCAAACAATTGCAAAGTTGTTTCTCCTCCTGGTACAGCTGTGCATTGGTAATATTGAGTCATTAAAGACCAGAGATCAGACTGACTGACTGAGGTGTCTCGGGGTCTGGTCATAGCAGACAAGCTGGGTCACAGAGTTGTCTGAACCTCATAACCCATATTAGGTCGCATGTCCATGTGGTGATTCCACATCCCAAATTGAGTGCTTTTCCTGGCCTTAAAAATAAGATGCATTGTTGTTGCTCTTCCTAGAGAGTTTCTACTTTCTCCTTTTAAAAATACAGTGGGGTGGGAGGCAGATTTTTTTTTTTTATTTTCTGTGAATTAATGATTTGGATGAATGCCAGAACTGATAACTTAAAGACAGTTCACTGGAATCATGATTCAATGATTGTTTTAGTGATTCATGAATTAGATTGAAGAATTATGAGAAAAAAAATCTCATTCTCTAAGTAAACTTTTTTTTTCTTTGAAATTTTTAGTGATTTAGTAATTTCCATGGTTATGTGCAATATGGGATCTTTCTATAATTTCTAAAGCAGCACATCTAATGCATCTATAGAAACATTTTCACCTGCCCCTTTCCCACATGTAGACACAGCTGGTGAGGCCAGAAGAGGCATTTTTCTGTTTGAAATCAAGACTTTTTCTTTATCTTTGAACTGTAGAATTTCAGATGAAGTAATTTACTTATGACAGACTTATGGTGAGATGCTATCCTTTAAAAAAATCTCTAGATAACTTTATTTTATTGCCTATTTATCAGAAAATAGTGGTGATGTATATTTATTTCCTCAAAGGTGTAAATGAAATACCCACTTACGTCTCCATCCCTCATGAATGGACCCAAACTGCTTTGCTGCAGTTTTCAACAATTCAGATAAAGGACTCAATCAAATTGGGCTTCAGTTGGGAGATCATTAATGAACTAATCCCCTTCATTGACAGATCACTCAAGACCCCACAGAGCGTGTGATTTCTTGTGACCTGCAGGAATGCATTTGAAACATTTTCCAAAACTCTTAATGTCCATAGAAGCTGCTAAACTATTCTTAAGTAATGGGCCATTTTATTGCTATCCTAAACCGTGCTTCTCATCACGTGCCAAAAAGAAGCACCCAGTTCGGTTGATGTTCCAGAATCTTGACTAGGACTGAGCATAGGAAGTGAAAGTTTAACTTATTCCTAAGAGTAAAAGCTTCCTATGAGAAAATGTTTTTAAGGTTTATCAATTGAGGATATTTAGTAAGTTACTAATCTAGGCAATTGATCATTTAAGAAAATGTAGTCTTAAGTTGCTTTAGATGCTCGAGGTTAGCAGGATAGAAATGGCTGGTATCTGTCGATTACATAATGGAAGTCATTGCTTTCAATTATGGGCTTTTTTCTGTCTGATTTGGTTGGTGTGTCAGTTGGATAAAGCGTAATCTCAGAGCAACCCCCAGTCCCTAGTCCACTCTGTATTCTCCGTTTCTTGTCCTCCTGGATTCAAACAACACTGCCAATTTCTGCTGCTTTATGCACATCCCTTTGGTCATAGAAATGCAGCTACCTCCTAACTGAGGCACGCCATTTGCCTCAGTTTCTTTGTTTGTAAAATGATGGAATTGTGAGGACCAGTGGTTTAAGGTAGCTGATGTGCTCAGAGCAGGATCTGGCAAACAGTGCTCTTGGAAGTACTGGCTGCTGTCATCATTAATGGGGGCGTCTGGAGAGCGCAGTGCACCAGACATTATTATTAGTGCAGGAAGAGAGGAGGAGTTCCCTGAGCACGTGGAGCAGTTCCCCTGGAGGCAACATGCACCTGCTTGTAGGACCTGTCTGCTCTTTAACACAAGGGCAGCACAAGGTGTCTGTAGGAATATCATGGTGTGGGAATGCTAGCATGGTGGGCCTGTGCCCCTCCACGATCACGACTTGGGATGAGTTGTTGGGATGAATTGATGGAGTATGCGTGGTATACACCATCGTGGTCCTCTCTGCAAGGCCCACTCCCCCACTGACATATATTTTTGTTTTGAAATAGCATCTCCAGGGGGTGCTAGCTAGTATCTGATCCCTACAGGCACTTTATTCCCCCCAAATCTAGGCTAATGTGAATATTCTGAGCACGTTTAGCGAGGGCTAGGTGAAGCTGTAATGTTTGGTCTATCAGTTATGAAATGCATCTTTGATATATGATATTTTCAATTTAGGATGGACTTATCAGGATGTAACCCCATAGTAACTTAAAGAAAGATCTGTATATTCTATCCCATTATAAAAATGCTGCCAAATTGATTTTATGACCCATTAAGGAGTTATAGCTCTCAGTTTGAAGAACATTGTCCTGGAGTATGCATTCAGGATTTCCCTCCCTGTCTTGGTTCACAGTGAACTTGGGAAGGATGACTGTGCTAGCAACTCATAGGTGGTGGTAATGATGGTGATGATGGTGATGATGATGGTGGTGGTCATGATGGTTGTGCTGACGGTGGTGATGGTGGTGATGGTGGTGGTGACAGTGATGATGGTGATGCTGCTGATGGTGGTAGTGGTGATGATGGTGGTGGTAGTGATGATGGTGATGGTGGTGATGATGGTGGTGATGGTGATGGTGGTGATAGTGATGAAGGTGATGATGGTGATCATGGTGGTGATGGTGGTAATGATGATGGTGATGGTGGTGATGGTGATGATGGTGATAGGTGAAGATGATGATGGTGATGGTGATGATGACAGTAACAGTGATGATGTTAGTGTCAGCGACAGCTAATTCACATGTTCCTACTTTATTTTTTAAATTTTAAAGAAGCACATGCTTATTTTAAGTAATAGAGTAAAGGTGTATAAAGTAATTAGCATTTATAATAAAAATGGCTAAAGAAAGTTATCAATCTTTTCCCCTGTCTCCCTTTCCATCTCCCATCCTACAAAGGTAACCCATGAAAACAGCCTGGTTCTGTGTTCCTTGCCTTCCTCTCCACTCCTCATACATCTGTGTGAAAACACATGTACTCCATGTGGGGTTATCTTTATTCTCTGAAAAGTAGAATTCATTTGTGTGGTTTGATTTTCTCACTTAAAAATCCATCATGACCATCTCTCAGGGAGACATCTCAGTCTGTTTGTAGGCTGTGTACTTTTTGAGGGATGGCTGCCCCCCAGTTGTTCAGCTTTGAGCTTATTGGTGGATGTTCCGGCTGCTTCTGCTTGGGGACCACCATAAACCGTGCTGCTGGATATTGACTTATTTCAGAGGATATGTTCTTCAGTGGGCACGTTGTGGGGTCAGGGAGTCTGTGTTGTTTTCATTGTCAAATTGCTTTCCAGAAAGGTGTCATCAGTGTCTGCTTACTGCGTACGTGATGTTGCAGGCTCTGTGTGAGCCTCTTATGATGCTCGTGCCCCTCGGGCCTTACACCATCTGTGTGCTTGGTCATCGCAGTGGAGTCCTGTGTGTGGAAGGGCACAGGGGTGTGTGAGTGAGTGCGGGCCTCGGAGGGGTCCTGCTGTGTCCCAGCCCAGCTTCTTAGCCTGCTGCTTCTCCTGTGTCTTTGGCGTTACTTACGAGGGTATGAATTTGCTTCAGCAATAACTGTTTGTTCATACCTTCTTGGACAGGGTAAGGCTTTCTTCCTTACCCTTGCCTTTTCCCTAGCACTGGGTGTGCAGCTCTGGGAGTGTGCTCCCAGCATTTTGTCATGCATGAAAACGAGATGAAGGTGTCCTTCTCATATCCTACTTTTCAGTTCTGGGAAGACAAAGGCTGCCTCTTCACTGTGTGTCTCTGTGGTGAGTAACCTGCTGCCACATCACCCCAGCTCAGTCGGCAGTGTTAGAATATGCAGAGTGTGGGCAGAATCTCTGGGTCCATGGACAGAGTCATCTTTTCCTGCCATTTTCTCATGCCTCACTGTGATGCCTAGGGTTCCCATCATCTGTGCTGAGATGGAGAGGCATAAGCCAGCTGCTGATTCCCCTATGACCAGAGTTTGCAGAGGAAATAGTGGGGTGGGGGTTGACAACAGCATGCCCATGAATGCTGAGAAGTTTGCCACCGTGGCACCATCATTTGGCATTGGCCTGAAACAGTAAGCATTCACTGAATGCCCAGGTGCCAGACACTAATGTACAGCCATAGTACACGCCCACGCCCAGGGAAGTCTTCATGTCCCAAGTTTGGAGTTACCCACAGGCAGATTGGCTTCAGGTCGGCTCGTAGTTTTATACTTACTATCTCTATGGTACCTCCAATGTCAAGTGTAATGGATTAAAATCACCCAGTCAACTGAAAGTGTACTTCTGTCTCCTGGCTGCCAGTCTCGGTCTGGGTCTGCAGTTCCTCTCTCTCTGACCTCATTTTCCAGCTATCCCCGAAAGACTCCTTCCTGGAGGTCCTTAGCCTGCTGAGTTGCTAAGGTGATGGCTGTTGCAACCCAGCTCGAGAATGTGGGGTCCGAAGGAGGTAGAGGACTGTGTTGGAGAGAATGGGAGTGCAGTAGCAAACAGCCCTCACATCCCCGTGGCTTCACATAGCTGAGCCGCCTTTCCCATTCAGCCGCTCGCCCCTCTCTGCGGAGGTGGCACGCTGACCCCACTCAGGCTCTCAGCGGATGTGCCGCTACCAGCTAGACCATCGCTGGTCACTGTGCCGGGTGTGTCAGGTGGCACGCACGCCAGCTCTCAGGGCTCCCTGGAAGGGGCATAGTATCGCTTCTGCTCACATTTCCTCAGCTGTACCTGATCTCAAGGAGGCAGGGGAGGATGGGTCTGCGGTGTGGTTGGAAAAGAAGAGCCTGAGTATTGGTCTGATGTTTGCTGTGGGAGCTGAGTAGAAAGGTGGGAAGACAGGAGAGAGGAAAGGGCAGCAGATTCCATGACTGTAAGGAAGAAACTCTGTCTCCTAAGAGATGAGCTGACTAATCTGCCAAAAGAGAAGTTCCAAAAATGCTTTGATTGATGGCAGCGTCGTTGGAACAAATTTATGTCCTCCTGGGTGATTCCTTTGAAGGACAGCAGTCATCTCTGTAGAAAGATGTTCTGTAAAGAACGTTGGAATACTTGTCAGCTCACACTGGCATCTTTAATACGGGGCCTGACCCACGCACCCATTACCATAAACTCAAGCACAGGCAGACATCCGGAGGTGAAGACACCTTAGTTCTCCCAGGGGACCACACAGAGCTTGCCGTGCTGCCAGCAGCGGGGGCTGTCCCAGCTGACATGTGCCTTCCCACCTCCCAGAAAGCTGGGAGTCCTGTTGTGGCTTTCTTCAAGACGTCTGGTTCTTCCTACCTTGTTGAAAACATAATTTCTCATTTCATAGTTACATAACGTATTCACTTCTTAACTGTAACTGGTAAGAGGAAATCACCGTGCACGTCTCACAGCTGCAGCCTTTCAGTGCAGCGGACCACTGGCTGAGAAGAAAAGCCATGCTTTTGGAGGGTTTGAACTCAAATAGGAGTTTTGATGTGGGGGAACATGTTTGTTTCCATATAGGGTGATTTTCCGCATCAGCTTAACAGTGATGTGTAACAAACAAGCAAAGGAATGGCTCCAGCTCACGTGGGATTTGGCCACCATTTGAACAAACCCCTTGAGTCTGCCTCCTCTGCAGGGGGGAGGAGTTGTATTATTTCATTTTTGCATTATTTCAGGGTTCAGGGTGAGGCTCTGGTCCCAAGGAGATGGTGGCTTCCCACCCAGCTGAGAGACACAACACTGGGTCTCTAAGGCTTTCGTGTTTCAGAGAGAACTTGCGCTGAACTAACAAAGCTCCCTGATTTCTCAGAAAGCATTTGTGTGGTCTCTGGAAGTTTGCAAAGGAGATCCTGACACTATCTACATTCCCCTTTTGTTGTACTATTAAAAAAAGAAAATATAGAGGTGATGACGTCAGGTAAGAACATTGTAAGGCACGGTATTGAGTCAGACTAAAGACAATAATATGCTTTTCTATAGCCTCTTACCCAGTCCGTAGATCTTCACAGGGCGCCTGCCGCGCCAGGCAGTGTTACAGGTGGTCCGCGAGCTACGGCCCACGTCTATGACATGCAACTTGCAGGCTTGTTGAGCCTGAGAGGGCCGCGCGCTGGACCAGGCCCATGTCTCGGCCTCAAGACTGACCCTGTTGGAAGGAAAGCAAATGCAATCTTCACACTTTGGTGGAAGCAAGGCCCTTTCTCAGTTCCCAAGGGTCATAGGCTCCCCGACAGCCAGGCCTCTGTTCATGCTGCCCGCTTTCGGCATCGTTACTATACTTTGGTGATCCCTTTTGACTGCTTAGGGCAGCTCAGTGTTTTCCCTTTGAGAAGCCCCCCTACACCCCCTCCTCTTTCTGGGAAGCAGAAGCTCCTTCTTCAAGGTGTGGCCAGCACCCTTCCCCCAGCTGGTTCGGCACATCACTCTCTCCCACGGTCTTTATCACCGTCTTCTTACTCATTGTCTCTGCCCCGCGCGCTGCTTCTTCTCGCCCTCAAAAGACTTGAAGAACGTTTTCGGGTTGGAATGGGTTTTAGGGGTCATCTGCTTCACCCCTGCCTTTTTCCCAGATGAGGAGATGGAGACTCAGGGTAGCTTCTGGATATCGGTCAAGGCTTCCCAGTGATAAGGACAGTCAAAATAAGGTGAGAGGACGCTCCATTCTATTCAATACACAAGTTCATTAAATATTTGCATAAATATGGGACTGGCAGTCCTATTTTTAAAAAAAAAAGAACAAGCAGTTATTTGACAGCAATGTAATCTACCCAAGTAACACTACTTCTGTGTCACAATCAGATTCATCTTCTATCACTTTGACTTAAGGTGCCTTTCCGAGGACTAGAAGGTGCTGTGAGGGTGGGACCAGCCGGCATTTCCATTCATGTTGCTGCCTTTTTCACCCTCAACCCGTCTTGTTCTTTCTTGACCTCTTAGAGAGGTACACACTTCGGTTTTGTGTTACATGCCCATGTAAGTAAGTTATCAATAATATATTCTTCTGGTACCACATTGTGTATCTTACAAGTCCTTTTTCTTGCAAGCAGATGTTAGCATTCCTAACTCTTAATACAATTAAATGAGTTGAAATAGGTATTTGTTCGCTGAGGGCGTGGTTTGCTAGAGTTACGGGACTAAGAAACCGTCACTGCATTCAATATGTCTATGTTTCTTGTTTGCATCTTGCAACATAGAGATTGTGTGTGGGTGTATTTGTTAGTTGTGGTGTTTGTACCAATATTCATACAGATGCAGTAATTCAGTGTGAAGGAAAATCAGTGTTTTTCTGAGCTGATTTGCATATGCGTGTCAGATCTAGCTACGCCGTTTTAATGGCATAGAGGAAAACAAAATGACCTTTTACCAAGTTTTTGATTCTGGAGGATTCTGCGTCTTGAGTTTGGAGGGGAGGGGCTGCAGAGGAAAAGGGAAGAAGCAACTGTTGATTTATATTGTGATGCCGGCAACAGTCAGGAACCTAAGATGCTTTTCAGCTATAATTGTATCTTTGCTCAAGGCTACTGTAGTTCTACTACAGTAAAGTCCATTGTCAGTCAACTCTAGAGCTTCAAGGAGCTGGAGCTGATGCTGACCACAGGAGGGTCCCAACTATCCTTTGTGTTCCTTCTCTTGTTATAAAGTGCAATGTTATTTGATACACTGGCGATGTTGCCTTACGAGAATACATAGTATCGCTTATTGATAGGATTACGGTACAGGAATCCGAAATATGTGTCAAAGCTTATCTAGCTCGCTATCCTCTTCAAGTCCTTGGTTTTCATTACAATTATTTTCCAAAAAGAAATCGCAAAGAAAATGTCATCATGAATAGTGTATATGTAAAATGGATAGTTTACCCTTAACGGGAATAGTAAAACACACCACAGAAGCTTTCAACTAGCTTCTATCAAAATAATTATCCTGGCAATTATCTCTGCCATTCAGTTAACTTTTGCATGCGGATGGTGTTTCTGTGTCTCTGTTCATCAGCCTCTCGCTTAGAGTTCTCCCAGGAACTATTATACTGACAGATTTTATTTTATTATTAGTATTATTATTACTTTATTTTATTTTCTAGTACAGAGGGAAAAAAAGAAAAAGAAAGGGCTATTCAAAAGGAATTGCCATGGGATACATAAGCACATAGTCCATTCCTTGGGGATCAGGGTGGCCGCCTGTGCTGGGAGGTGCCCTGGGCAGGATCTCCCGAGGGTGGTGGGACCAGCCAGCCTTGTGAGGCAAAGCCCCAGGGGATACTGGACGTTAGAAGTGAGTCTGGATAAGCCCACGAGGACATGTATATTTAAGCGTCTTTTTTTTTTTTTTTTAAACTTCTCTTCCTCAACAGTACTCACAAGTCCGTTTTTTGAAATTGAGGGACAGAGGTTCTCAGTTACAAACTCTTCCGTTCAATTACACTTGAGTCAGAGACCCGCCAGCCCAGCAAAATCAACATCTCCTTCCTATTCTTCCTTACTTTTCCACGACAGTTGAGCACACAAGGAGTGTTACGAAAAGGGTTTCTGTTTGTTTGCTCAAGTGAATACGTGAAATTGCTTCTGTTTCCAAAATATATATATATTATTATATGTAATTATTATTTACAATATAATTATATATTATACATATTATATATTAATATATAATTATATTATTAAATATATATGCATATATATGTGTGTATACACACACACACACACACTTTTTTTTTTTTTCACTCCATGGGGTAGTTCTTAGAATGTGATCTCGTTTGTTCAGATCTTGGATCATGGTGGAGGAATGGTTTGGAAAGAACTCTGCTTTGACCTCTACCTCCCTCTCCCCACGACATCTGCGCAGAACTGTTTTACAAGAGAAATGTATCTCTCAGTGGGGTAACTTTCTTGCAGTTCACTCACCACTGAGGTGGGACCCCTTTGGCTCGTCTTGCGTCTTGCATGTGTACTTGAGTGAGTAGAAACACTTTAAGAAAAGTAAACTCCTTGCTTTTCTACTGTCATATTTGATTGGAGCTGTGCTCTGATGGTTGTTTGAAGCTAGCATGAAATGCAGCGCCTGCCTGACCCATTTTCACAGCCCATTATCATAATTTCACTGTCGTATGGCCACTGAGTTAATGTACTTACAAATGACAGAGAAAGTGTGTTACATGACCTTAGGGTTTTCAAAAATTAAATGACGTGGTAGGTCGTATTTCAAAGAATAGCTAAGGAGAATGGTTTTCTTTCCTTCATAAAGTGTCACTATGCATAGCAACAGGATATTGTATTTCTTTTTTATTACACAAAAATGTGAAGCTTTTAAACTCCTAGATTCCCCACATAAAATTTAATATTGGGGTAGGGAATGAAATATCCATGGGTATCGATAAATCTGCTCCCCACCCCCCCATCTCATCCCCTCTTCCTTTCTGGACGAAGTGCCATCAAAACTTAAGGGATGGAGAAATACTTTGAAATTCTTGCCTGATGAAGAATTTAGTATTTCCCCCCTTACACAAAGCTACAAATTCCCAACCGAAAGCCAATGAAGTACTTATATTTACTAAAATATGCTTTGTTAGGGTGCCTGTCACATATTGTTTTTTCTTAGGTGCATTCAGAATTACTTTTCATTTTAAAAAGTGGTTTTTAATTTTTATTTTATTTTATTTTATTATTTTTTTAAAAATATTTGGGTCTTTCAGCTTGAGGTTAAATGAGATCTGGAGAAAGTTTTGATTCTAGTGAGTGATATTGTGCACGAGTCCTGTGCTCCCCCAGCACATGTGATAGACGCTGTCCTGTCACAGCAGGGGTGGCCGGGGGATGAGGGACTGATGCACACCCCGTGCATTTGGAGATCTGGGACAGACCGTAAACGTGCAATCCTGTCATAGGATCTCACCCTGTCCTTGACTACCTGTGATAATCAAGTCTCTCATCTGTCCTCGAATTTTCTTTCCAAGTAAGAACCATGTCCGCCAAGCAGCTACTCTTTGAAGGAGCCCTCAAAACTTGAAAAGCCGTAGATTGACTTTCGGATTGTACACACCCGGGCCTCCAGGCAACAAGCAGAATTCAGAGTCCTTTGCATGCTGTCCCTGTGAGCTCAGCATAGGGCCTGTGTGTGCCCAGGGAGGCCGCTCTGTGGTGCCGAGTTGCAGACCCACCTTGGACTGGAGTTTTCATGAACACAGACCCACGTCGTCTGTGGGAGGAACAGTCATTACTGATGTCCTCCAGAAGAACACCGGAAGGGTGGAAAAAACAAGTCTCAGACTTGTATTCTGTTGAAACATGAGGATGTCCTTTGAAAGCCAAAAAGTGGGACTAAAATTGCACAGTTTAGATTTTCTCTGGGCTCCTATCTGCACACTGCGATTGATGGCCCTCGAGTCAAGAAGTATGGTCACGGGTCCCCCATCGATCACCTGCAGACTCGAGCCCCGGGTGTGGGGGGGACCGTGGCGCGTCTGCTCCCTGCACTGTGGAGCCATCCAAACGTCAGGTCTGGCGAAGCCCCTGGCCGTGTTGACATAAAGAATATTATTTAAAGTTCCTGAAATTTGATGAAGCTTCTAAATTTGATCTGCACTGTATTGTGCACCGAAATTAAATTCTGGGGGAAAAAGATGTGGCTGCAATGTGTGTTCAGAAATGACTTGTCATAATTAATTTTTTTTAACCCAACAAATTAGAACATTTAAACATTTTCCTGACAGAGCCAAAAACTTTTTATTTTTTGTTATGGATGTAGCGGCTCTGAAAATTGCTTTATTTCCTTGATTTCAGTGGACACTAATTGCATGGGTCTATTTTTTCTTAAAACGAATGTATGCCATGGATACGGAAAGACTAGAACGCCTTCCCCCGGGGGGCGGGGAGGGGGACACCTCGTTTTACATCTCACTTCTGCCCGCCGTCCCGCGCGCGCTGATCTGAAGCTGCCTTCTCCCATTCTGAATAACG